>NW_021319919.1:0-3003 GCF_001605985.2 Dendrobium catenatum
ACGAAGGTGTTTTATGTTTTAATTGCAATGAAAGTGCCAGTCAGCTTTACTTTGAATGTGATTTTACTTTTCATGTGCTTTGTAACATCTTGCCTTGATGCTCTTCTTTTACTTTTAGGCCAAACCTGCAACAAATTTTGAATATTGTAGCTGACCATATGGACATACTTGTTGGCATATAGTTTGATTTATATTTATCTATTTGGGCCTTTGTTTATCATATCTAGAAAGAAAGGAATGGGAGAAAGTTTAGACAACAGTTTTGTAGTCTTAATACTATTCGGGCCAGCATTTTTAAAGCTATTCAACTCAAACTTTTCAGATGGAAACTTTGGCAAAACTTTCAATTGCTTCTCAGGCATTAAATTAGGTGGCTCTTTTTATGTCTGACAGCATGTGTATACTTTATTTTTTCTGGCCTCTAGGCATTGATGACCATTTTATGTCACCAGGATTCCCTCCCTGGATGGTCTTGAATTCTCCTATATGGAAATTGGGAGTGCTACTAATAATGAATTTCCTGTTCCACAATATTTTACTATTGTCCAAGTTTAACATTTTGTCTAACTAATTTCTTTTTCTTTGTATTCCATGTTGTTTTATTTTTGTTTATTATTTAGGCTTATAGCATTACAATTTTTTTATTACAACTCATTACATAAAGTTTTAGTTTTTTAGATGTATACCTTATGTGTAAAGTTCTTACATCATTGAAATTGGGCTAGTTCCTTAATTACAAAAAAAAAAAAAAAAGAATATATAATCAAGTAACACTAGTTGAAGGAAAATTTTAGCTAAAATAATATTTTACAGGGAAAACACCTCTCATTTTTTAGTAACAAATAGAAAAATAAATAGTCAGCAAATAAGAATATTTTAAAAGTTATTACTACTTTATAGCTTTCAGAGATTTCTAACATAACTTTTTTTTTTCTTCTTTTTTGCTTCAACCTCTGCCATAATGTTCTTATATAATGAATGTGAACAAAGTAAATTAGTTGTTGCATCATGGAACATTCACGATGGTAGAGAGATATAGCGTTTAACGCCCAAGCTTTGTACGAAGATCCATCACATAGACAAATAAGAGAGAGTGGTGCAAGAGTCATAAGAGACACTAAAATTTTAGGTAAAAAACCTTGAAAGGGTAAAAACCATGGGTTTGACCTAGTTAAAATGATTATACTAGTATTTATTGTTGATTACAAATGAAGCCCATCCTCGGGGGGAAGGCGTAGCTCGATGTAATAAATATATATAACACATTACATGATGGGAGTTTGAATAATATAGTAACATGAGAGTTATTCTAAAGATAGTGTTGCCATGTTCGTACAATCAGTAGGATGTAGTCAGGCGATAGTGGTCGGAGGGATCATAGCCAGTAAGAGATAGAGGTCGAAGGGTGACAGAGTTTGAAGGAAGCATAGTCGGCGAGGGATAGTGGTCGAATGGACCATAATTAGCGGGTGATAGGGTTGAAGGGACAATAGTCTACGGGAGACAATTATAAAAGGGATTATAGTTGGTAGGTGATGAAAGATAAAAGGATCATAGTCAACGTGCAACAATGGTCGGAGGGATTTAGTTGGCGAGCAACAGAGGTTAAGGGAACCTTAGTCGACTGGCGATGTTGGTCCCTAAGATCATAGTTGGTAGGCTACACTTGTCTGAGATCATAGTCGATTGAGTGGGGCGGAGGTCCGACGACGATTAATGACGGGTAAAGGTTTAAATGTGATCGGTGAATGGGTGATGGTTCAACGATGGTCGACCGTTGAGTGAAGTCCCGTAACACATCACACCGTTAGCATCCATCCATGTCTTTAGACTCATTCGAAACACATGCAAAGGCTATCCTGAAGGAGTCCAAAGACAGTCAATCTCTAGTAAAGGCCTAGTTCTATGTGTAGGTAGGGCTGTCAATTCGGGTCAACCCGTCGGGTTCGGGTCGAACCCGACCCGACCCAAATTTAAAAGGGTCAACCCAAACCCGACCCATTTTTGCAAACGGGTCAGACCTTCCAACCCGGACTCGACCCGAGCGGATTACGGGTTGACTCGACATGACAACTGACCCGAACAATTCCCATTTTTCTTGCCTTCCGCAGGTTGCCAGGTTAACCCGACCCGAGTAACTAAAATTTATCACTTTTTTCTACAACCTCCAGTTATTATTAAAAAAATGTGCAATCAAGCAAATAAAATCATCTGTGATGATGGAAGTCCATAGATTAGAAGTTAAAGATACTCTACCCTTACAA
This sequence comes from Dendrobium catenatum, assembly GCF_001605985.2. Taxonomy (NCBI): domain Eukaryota; kingdom Viridiplantae; phylum Streptophyta; class Magnoliopsida; order Asparagales; family Orchidaceae; genus Dendrobium; species Dendrobium catenatum. The sequence goes on from NW_021319919.1 coordinate 2,265, forward strand.
CTACATAGAAGGGCTTCAATTTGAACTTTTTCCTTATTAAACATCTTCTTGCAATCATTTCTTGCCGTATTTCCAGAAATAAACTGTAAATCAGGCCGTAAGTAACGAAGTAATGCTCTTAAACATTCCCACTCCACACACTGAAATGGTAAATCATGCATGACTATACATGCAATAAATAAGCAACAAAATTCTTCATAATCAAATTTATTTGCAATCATCGACATAGAAGTGCTTGAGTTACTTTGAAGTATAAGTTGACCAATATCTTGAGACTTTTTCCTACTGTTTTGCAAGTGGCGTCTTAAATTTCATGTACCATGTTTACTATCACATAAGTATGTTGCACCACATTTCTTACATTTGCAACGATGTTTGCCATCATCTGCAAGTGGCGACATTTCAAAATGACCCCATACCGTAGAAGTCAACTTCCTCTTCTTTCTATGAACACTTCCCTTAGTTTGAATGGGATTGTTCAACTCATCACTATCACATCCCACTTCATTATCAGCAGGAGCATGCACATGTTCATTATGCTCAGAAGGATTACTCGCAACAATTGTATTCGAATCCTGCATCTAAACATAAAAACACAAAATTGTACTCATAACATCAACAACATGCATCAACAACTCATAACACTTGATCCCCCTATGATTAGATAGTGTGATAATATCAAATAAGCAAATAAATATTGCGAAATTTCATCCTATTCTCCATATTCCAATATTCCATA
>NW_021319919.1:7103-11083 GCF_001605985.2 Dendrobium catenatum
ATCCTCTAATGTTTTCCTAAATTAGCCTAGAGTTAATTTTAGAAAATCTAAAATTCAAATTTGAAATCTCCTAAAGCCTTGAAATCCTTTCCCAAATTATTGGGTTATATTTGGAAATATATCCAATCAATCAATTTGAATATTAATTGGAGATCCTAATTAATTCCCCTTCATAAATTAGCCTAGTGTTAATTTTGGAATATCTGAAATTCAAATTTGAAATCTCGTGAAGCCTTGAAACCTTGTCCCAAATTACTGTGTTATGTTTGGAAAGATATCCCAATAAATCAATTTGAATATTAATTGGAGATTCCAATTAATTCCACTTCCTAAATTAGCCTATTGTTAATTTTAGAAAATCTGAAATTCAAATTCAAAATCTTCTAAAGCTTTGAAATCCTTTCCCAAATTGTTGGGTTATGTTTGGAAAGATACCCAATCATTCAATTTAAATATTAATTGGATATCCCAATTAATTTCCCTTCATAAATTAACCTAGTGTTAATTTAAAAAAAAAAATCTAAAATTCAAATTCAAAATCTCCTAAAGCCTTGAAATCCTTTCCCAAATTGTTGGGTTATGTTTAGAAAGATATCCTAATAAATCAATATGATATTAATTGGTGATCCCAATTAATTCCCATTTATAAATTAGTCTAGCATTAATTTTGGGAATTTGAATTTAAATATGAATTCTCCTACAAGCCTTGAATTCATTTCCTAAATTGTTGGGTTATGTTTGTAAGGATGTCCCATTAACAGAGCATGATTTTTTAAAGTTTTAGTGTTAACTTGATTTCAAAGTTCTTACTTATGCCTTTGAAGTTACTTTTATAAAGAGTTCAGATACATCACAAAACACTTGCAATCAAATGTTCACTTGTACTTGACTTTCATATTTCATCAGGATTTATCCAAAATTTCAAGAAATTCTAATATTCAATTCAGAATATTACTTATACTTGATTCCTTAAAATATTAACATATGCAATGCTTGATTATAATGCACATGTTTCAATTTATGCTTTTAACTCCAATTTCACGTATGTCTAATTTTATTCTCCTACACTTTCATATATCAAGTGGGATTAGAACTAGAACAAAGTAGTGCCACATAACCTCCCACACCCACTTTTAGCAAGTGGGGTCAAAATCTATCCCACATCTACATAAGGTAGATGAGGTCAAAAATAGAACATAAATGGTCCTTGTAACATATCAAATAATGCACTTTTTCACATATTAGAATATCTCTACTGCTATGCTATGAACAATGTAAATAAAAAAAGCAATAGTAACTAAATTATAATTTCAATGCAATGCTTAAAACTTGTGTGGATTATCAATAAAAGTTATATTACATGTATAACATTATACTCACTAAAATTTTATTGTTCAAATTATAACTTCAGTGAAATATCAGATGAACGTTTTAAGACTTATAAAAATATTGCAAATGTAAGAAATGTCTTAGTCAAATTACATACTTATAAATTTACTTAGGAAAAATCAACTCGTAAAAATTTACTTTGTTATAGTTAAATTATTAAGAATAAATCTTATAACAACATATTAAAATTAATACGTGAAAACATCATAAAATGTGAGAAAAATATATTTTTATTCATACTTTTTTATAAAATCATTGGAATTAAAATCAAACATAGGAGTTCAAAAGTCTACCTTGTGCTCTACAATATCCTATATAGGCCAGATGGACAAATCGAGAGTTTCATCCTTCAAAACCTCTATTTTTCTTTCTCTCTCCTCCTTTCCTCCTCTCTTATCCTCTGCTCTCCTCTAGAGAAGGGTCTTCTGGCGCTCGCCTTCCCAGCATCCCATTCCCAACATCGTGGTGTTCCCATATAATATTTTATGAATTGAAATAACTTTTTCAATCCACTTATTAAATTACATAGGGACTCATTAAACACTTTGAGACATGGAATTGTAAATCAAATCAAAATTAAACAAGCATTAACTGTAATTACTTAGGTTTTGTCTTTGCGGATATTATAGTACTTGTTATAAAATATCACCTCTTATATATGAGAAAAGGGAATGCACCAACACTTGAAGATTTTTGGGATTCAAATAATTCTTAGCAAGTATGATATGATAGTGGGTTTTTCAACTTGAGATGACAAACCTTTTACTAAAAGGATGGCCTTTATGTTTGATACATCATAAAAAAACACTTTGATTGGGCACGAGTCTTGATGCAAATATATATTGAAAACTTATAAATTAAAATTCAAGATTGCCCAAACTCTGATTTCTACAAGTTTATAATCAAATTAAACATAACATGGAGACGAACTCAACGACACCAAATTCTATCAAATCCGAGCCCAAAATGGGCCCAAATAAAAGGACTAAAGCCTATTTAAAAACTTTAAAGCATTAATTGGATGATTAAATGATATTAAAATATGATATTTTTATAGTTGAATCGAGCGAGTCAAACAAACAAATCCAACAAGCCTAAGATCACTCAATTCTGAGATCATTAAGGCATTTAAATGCTTGACAAACACTCCCTTATCTAGGGAATTAATATGGGCCTTTCGATAGAACACTCCAAACTTATACTTAATTTTATCCCTATTTATTTAGCATGTCACTCTCAAAAATCTATAAATAGACCCATTTCTTTACATGAAAGGAGGGAACGAGGAGGAGGAAGAGAAAAGCTCTGAGGCCTAAAGATTCCTGGAACTCCACCTGGCACCACCGCCAACAATTCACACCACTAAGATGCCGTTATTGAACCTTTAGCTGACCATCATTGTTGGACCTCCATATGGAAGCCACTAACGAGCCTCACTATGACCACTATCGAACATGAATTATGGTTTTTCTGACCATCATCGCCCGATTACAATCCATTCGATCACTATCGTCTGTCGATTACGATCCTTTTGACCACCGTCGTCTGATTAAGATTCTTCCAATCATCGTCGCCCATCGACTACAGTCCCTCCAACCACCGTTGTTGTACTACGATTCTTCCGACCTCTATCACTTGCCAACTACAATCCTTCTAACATCTGTTGCCCAAATACAATCCTACTAATTCAATGAATAGACCAACACTTTGAGGATAGCCCTCATGACATTGGATTCTTTCAGCCATGTAAAATGTTCTATATGATGTATATTTGTTACATTGAGCCGACACCTTCCTCAGAGAAATGATATCATTTGCAATCAATTACAAATATTAGTGGATTCATTCAACCTAGGCCAGGCCTGTGGTTTTTTTACCTTTTTGGGATTTCCACATAAAAATTTTTGGTGTCTCTTATGAATACTACACTCTCATCTTTTACCTATTTGTGTGTTGGATCTTCGTATAAAGCTAAGACGCTAAACTTTATCTCTCTCTACTATCGCAAATATTCCATGACACAAAAATGTTAATATTTAGCTACACATTTGTCAAATATATCATTTCATTCCCTATAATATCAAACACAATGAGGTCATTTGCCTCATATTGTATATCTATTTTACACTCTAGATCTATATACATATACTCGAGTATATAATACTTATTTGCATGTAAGATCATAGTAGACATTTGCATATACGATGCAACTAAAATACTTGGTTCAAACGTTACTTAAACCTAAATCGAGCCTTCATCAAATATTATTCAAACGTTGATCATACCATGCTCTAATTTTGTTCGAATGGAGTTTTGACCATAGGAAAACTCTGATTAAACAACAATTAAACATTGTTTGATTCTAATTAAAAAAATAAATATCATACACCTCAAGTTTGAATAATGTTTGAATAAGATTTAATCAATATTCAAACATTCTTTGATCAAGGCTCGATTGAGTTAATTCGAGAATATGGTGTAAATGAGCTCTCTCAAGGTTGAGAATGTCCTAATAAGGTTCAAACATAGCATGATCAACATTTAAAGCATGTAGTTATGAGACCTAATGTCATTCTAGGCTTACAGTATAG
>NW_021319919.1:11183-16883 GCF_001605985.2 Dendrobium catenatum
TCCCTAACCGCGGCAATGACCGACTTTGTCATTCCCGCTCCGCTCAAATTTTTAATGTCTAATCTGAAGTCCATCGTAAACCTGCAACTCAGCAACGAAATTTACTCTATGTGGAGTTTACAGATCTACAGACTTTTCGCTGCAAACGGTTTTGATGGATATCTCACCGGCAGTCAAACCTGTCCCCAAGAACCAGATAATCATCCTGATTGCCGACTGTGGAGATTAATAGATCAAAACCTTATCTCTGTGTTACTCTCTATGATCTCTCCATCGATTTTACCTTACATTCTGCATCTGACAAGTACCTACGAAATTTGGAGCACGTTGGCAAGTCGACTCCAACCCACCAATAGGTCCAGGGTGATCCAATTGAAGAACGAGCTTCACAATATACAAATGAGAGACAGTTCCATGATGCAGTACCTAGCTCAGATCAAAGCGCTTGTAGACAACATCGCGGCTGCCGGCTCGCACATTTATTCCGAGGATATACTCATGTACATCATGAATGGGCTGCCTCCAGCCTACAACGCCTTTGTTACGGCCATACGCACGTCTCAGCTTCCCATCAGCCTTGATGTATTGTATTCTCTTCTCTGCAATGAAGAGATAAATCTGCAGAATCAATCTCAAAGGTTGGGCAACCAATCCACTGAGCAAACATCACTTTTCTCCCAACGCTCCAGACCACCTCGGGGACGATCACACTCCTATCGTGGCAGGGGAGGCGTCCGACCTCCTTCATCCAGCAACCACGACATCTCAGCTGTCGACAAATCCTCTTATCCTCCGAGACCGACTTGTCAAATATGTGGGAAACTCGGGCACTCTGCTCTCACCTGTTGGCACCCCAGTAATCTGCAATACACTCCAGCTATACCAAACCAGGCCAAGGCTCTCTATACTCTCAACCACAGCAGAGCAATTCTACCTTAGACTGGGTACTGGATTCCGGAGCCACGACTCACCTCACCTCAAATCCTCAGTCAAATCTCCAGCCTACACCATACTCTGGATCGGACTCTGTTTCCATTGCCAATGGGAGCAGCCTTCCTATTCAAAACCAGGGACAAGGCATTCTGCCTCTTCCTCATACCCCACGTAAGCTTTTTCTTCATCAAATTCTTCATGTTCCCTCCTTGTCTCATAATCTCCTTTTGATACACAAGCTAACCTCCGACAATCACTGTTCGGTTTCCTTTGACTCTCATGGTTTCACCATTCAGGATCTACAGGACAAACAAGTTCTTCTTCATGGACGAGTCCGTAACGGTCTCTACACTACCTCAACTACCTCCACACCCGCCACAGCACTCATCTCCACCCCAACCTCCGACGAACCATGGCACAGTCGACTGGGTCATCCGCATCATCGAGCTCTTCAGCATCTATCTAGTTTAATACCTATTATCAATGTTTCTTCTCGTCCCCCTCTATGCAAATCGTGTAATCTGGCTAAAAGCCATAAGCTACCGTTTAGTCCTAGCATATCCTCTGTAACTAAACCTTTTGCTTTAATACAATCGGACATATGGGGTCCGTCCCCTGTTCCTTCCGTTAATGGTTACATATACTTCATTACTTTCATAGATACGCATTCTCGTTACTGCTGGATCTATTTAATGCATTCTAAAGACGAAGCATTCTCTAAATTTCATCAATACTACAACATGATCAAAAACAACTTCAATTCCAACATTAAAACCTTAAGATCTGATAATGGCGGAGAATTCATTAACAATACCTTTCAAAAAAATTTCACTACTAACAGCATAATACATCAAACCACCTGTCCTTACACGCCGGAGCAAAATGGCATTGCCGAAAGGAAAAATAGACACCTTCTAGACATTACAAGAACTCTCCTCCACGCAGTAAATCTGCCCACACATTTCTGGGCCGAAGCTCTTCTAACCGCCAACTACCTCATCAACAGATTACCAACCAAAGCCTGTAACAAACACATTGTCACGCCCCAAGATCTAACTTGGAAAGAATGTCAATCAATTTATCAAACAATTTACCAGAGTTATCTAAAACCTTCAATAACAGTCTATCAAACATCTATGAAATTTAAAACATCAATATACAGGTCTATTCATATCTCAAAAAGTCATGTACAATACTCAGGAACTACACTAAAATCACCAGTACTGAAATCTATCCTGAGTACAAAAGAATCAAAATTATCAAAAGACAAAAACCTGAAGATCCGGATCAATTCCTATCTTCTGCTCCCTTGTCCTGACCTGAAAATATCAACCACATATAATGAGCTTTACAAAGCCCAGCAGGTCACCTAATACCCATAACTGAAATCAAAGAACGACTATGCTTTCAATATGCATGTCAGTCAATGGTCAATGAGTCTATGCAACGTGGAATCCATAGTCAATGCAACAGCAGGAAAAACGATTAATCCAGCTCAATCAATCAGTACGTGAAATCTCAAGAGAATCCACACACATACCATTTCAACTCCTTCACGGCCACCTTCCTTCTTACGATCACTTATGGACTTTCGGCTGCCTCTGCTTCCCATGGCTTCGACATCTCACTACCAATAAACTTCAACCACGCTCCCAAGAATGTATACTCCTAGGCTATTCATCCACACAAAAAGGGTATCGTTGTTACAACCTAACAACCCATAGAATTCACACCTCCCGTCATGTTGTTTTTCATGAACACATCTTCCCATACCAATCTCACTCTTCTCTCCCACCCTCTGATTCAGCACCATCCTCCCCTCTTCTCCTCATACCCACATCCACCTTAAATCCAACCACCACTCTCCCTTCCCAGCACTCATGTCCCACAGCATCAACACTACACTCTCCTATCCCTTCTCCACTAACCACACCACACCAATCCATATCTTCCAAAACACTCTCCACCGCCTCACTCACCCCACCTCTCCCACAACCCAAACATCCCATGTTAACCCAGTTCAAGACCGGGCACCTCAAACCAAAGAACATCCTTGACCTCTCAGTCACCCTGTCAACCGACCAAACTCCAACCACATACAATCAGGCCAGCAAATCTCCGATTTGGAGAAAAGCTATGTCTAATGAGCTTGCTGCCCTTCTAAAACAACAAACCTGGACACTCGTCCAGCCCCCACCAGATGCCCCTGTTCTAGGTTGCCGCTGGACTTACAAAACCAAACTCAATTCAGCAGGTCAGCCTCTCACCCACAAAGCTCGTCTTGTGGCCCAAGGTTTCTCCCAGGAGCACGGCATCAACTATACCGAAACCTTTAGCCCTGTGGCAAAAATCACCACCATCCGTCTTTTGCTCGTGCTGGCTCTTCAACGGCAATGACAGGTTCTACAATTCGATTTCTCCAATGCTTTCCTTCATGGCGACCTCAACGAACGAGTATACATGAAACAACCTCCGGGCTTCACCGATCCGTCCCTTTCCGATCACGTTTGTCAACTGCGAAAATCTCTTTACGGCCTCAAGCAGGCCCCACGACAGTGGTTCACCAAATTCACTTCATCCCTACTTCAGTTCGGGTTCATCTTCAGCAAGTCAGACTCGTCTCTGTTACTATACCACAAGCACACCACCCGCTTGTATCTTCTAATCTACGCGGACTATCTGTTGTTAACGGGCAACGACCAGATCACCATCAGCAAACTACTTCACAAACTGAAAACATAATTTGCTCTAAAACAGCTCGGAACAGTCTCCACATTTCTTGGGATTAAGGTTCAATACACACCCAACGGTTGCTTCTTACACCAGTCTCAGTATGCTCGGGATTTGCTTCTCACCTCCGGGTTCTCCAACTGCAAACCCGCTCCCACTCCGCTTCCTACAAAAACATCCACCTGCTCTTCTGCGGACGATCTTTTGACAATCCGAAGCTTTACAGACGAATCACAGGCTCACTTCACTACCTCACCATCACACGGCCCGACATTGCCTTTGCCACAAACCAAATCTGTCAAGCTATGCACAGGCCGACCAACCAGCATTACCAATCTCTCAAGCGTCTGTTACGCTACATTCAAGGGACACAACACATGGGTCTCCCTTACATATCTGGTGAACTCACCCTCCAGACATTTGTAGATGCCGACTGGGCAGCTGATCATTGTGATCGTCGGTCTGTTACCGGGATTTGCTCATTCTTAAGTCCAAATCTCATCCAATGGCAGGTGAAAAAGCAGGCAACCGTCTCCAAATCATCCGTCGAGGCTGAGTACCGAGCCCTCTCCTCGGCCACCTCCGAAGTCCTCTGGCTTCGTCGACTACTAGCTGAATTCCAATCTCCTCAATTACATCCGACCCCGGTATACTGTGACAACATGTCTGCTCTGGCACTAGCCAAGAACCCGGTCTTTCACGCCCGCACCAAGCACATTGATATAGATTATCACTTCATCAGTGAACATATCCGAGAAAACTCAATTGTGCTTCATCACATTGAGTCACAAGATCAACCGGCAGACATTCTAACCAAGCCTCTACCTACACTCCGCTTCCTTCAACTCCGAAACAAATTTACTGTCCAAACACTGGACACTTCATTTGTAGGGGGATGTCAGCACAACAGCGAAACCACCTCTCCCAACGGCCACTGCTCCACTCTTCCTGACAAGGCAGACTGTCAACAACGGCTTAGCAGCCACTAACCATCATGATAAAGTTTTACTCATCCTTGCTTATATAAGCAATTTTGTATCATTGTTCATCTTTAAGATTAATGAACATCTCCTTTCACTGCCAGTCTTCTTCTTCTTCCTTCTTTACTATCTCTTTGTGCATGTGATTCCTCACTGTAAGCCTAGAATGACATTAGGTCTCATAAATACAAAGAATTATTAGGTGTGGAGTGCGTCCGGAGGGCAATAAAAATGTGTCACGTCACCTCATTGGTGGGTACCCAGCTCGGTACCCACACTTGGTACCGTTGAGTACCGTTGGGTACGCTAGGTACCCAGTGCTTGTGCGGACGGTTCTCCCATCCGCACTCCGCACCTAATAATTGCTCCATAAATACGTACTTTAAATGTTGATCATGCTATGTTTGAACCTTATTAGGACATTCTCAATCTTGAGAGAGCTCATTTACACCATATTCTCGAAATAACTCAATCGAGCCTTGATCAAAGAATGTTTGAATATTGATCAAATCTTCTTCAAACATTATTCAAACTTGAGGTGTATAATCTTTATTTTTTTAATTAGATTCAAACAATGTTTAATTGTTGTTTAATCAGAGTTTTCGTAAGGTCAAAACTCCATTCGAACAAAATTAGAGCATGGTATGATTAACGATTGGATAATATTTGATGAAGGCTCTATTTAGGTTAAAGCAACGTTTGAACCAAATATTTTAGTTGCATCATATATGCAGATGTCTACTATGATCTTACATACAAATAAGCATTATATACTCGAGTATATATATAGATCTAGAGTGTAAAATAGATATACAATATGAGGCAAATGACCTCATTGTGTTTAATATTTTAGGCAATGAAACAATATATTTGACAAATGTGTAGCTAAATATTAACATTTTTGTGTCATGGAATATTCGCGATGGTAGAGAGAGATAAAATTTAGCGTCTTAGCTTTGTACAAAAATCCAACACACAAATAGGTAAAAGATAAGGGTGTAGCATTCATCAGAGACACCAAAATTTTTTTATGTGAAAATCGCAAAGTATTGATAAG
>NW_021319920.1:0-5353 GCF_001605985.2 Dendrobium catenatum
GCTTGCTAATATGGAAAGACATAAAAGAAAAATAATGCATTAAGTCAGCAAATTCAATCATATATTCATTTTCTCATAGACGGCTATCTCAAAAATCATAAAGAATCTTAATCTTTAACTTATTTTGTTTACCACATATATGAATGGAGTAATAAGACTTCAAATGTCATTTCAGGAAACAGTTAATTTCAACAGAAAAATCAACCAAAATGGGCCATTATCTGCCAAAAATCACTGCTTCAATGAAAAAACTTTCTACCAATAAAACCCTTGTCAAAAATGATTTTCGTCAAATCACAATCCAAAAAAAAAAAAATCAGGCAATATTAGGCGAAACATACACCTGATTTTTTCTAGCGGACATAACACCAACAATTTATAGGAAAATTTTGACATATCCGACAGATTTTTGCGGATGTTTCTTCAAAATCACAACTATTTTTTATTAGCAGCAACTTATCTGGTGAGTCGATTATCTATAAGCTTTCCATCATACATACAACTTTTAAAATAGAATAACAATATTAAAGCAATAAAGTATAACACAATTACACGAAAAATTTATTTAAAATAACTATTATAGCTATTACAAATTAGCATATGTTTGCTTTACAAATTGTCACTCATGTCCCATCTCGTTCACTCTCTTCTCTTACCTTCTTCATCTTCATTCACACTCTTCCTCATCTTTATCATACTCTATATTTTCCTCAATAAATCTATCAATCTCTTCAAATTCACTATCAACACCATGTAAATTAGTTATTGGATCTACATCACTAATAGGTTGATTAGATTCTGACATCTCTTTTTGAAGAACAGCGCCTATAATATGTTTATCATTAATACCTCTTGGCTTAGTCAAAATCTTTATCGGCCAATCTACTTCTGATCTATTGATCTGCTTGCAGTTCCAACTAGGACCAAGGGAGGGTTGAGCACAGCTAGCTGTGAGAAGGTTCGGCAGCATACAACAGGACCAAGGGAGGAGTTCAAGGAGGGTGAAGTGGAACTTCAACATTTTTAGAGCAGAGTCTTGCATTGGGTACCTATACCCACACCCACTCATGTACCCACCCATACTCAATGGGTATGGGTACGCCACTAGCCTTGTGGGTGGGTATGGGTGGTGTTAAAAGACGAGGATTTGAGAGGGAAAAGCTTAAATTTTATTAAGCAATCTACTCCCTATTTATAGATCTATACAAGGTGTATCGATAAGGAAACAAATAACTCTTATAATAATGAGAATACAATTATTCCTAAATTAATGGGAGGAATTAATGCTATCCATGTAGTCTTCCCACGGATTACTGTTCACAGCCATGGATATCTTTGGGATCGTAAGGTTGAGATTTAACAGGTGGGTACTCAGCATCGGGGGATAAATCGATTTACAATGCTAATCACCGTATATCTTATATTACAGTAATCCTCACTAAATAGTGTGCATCACTTAACCAAGTTGCGACTACGGTAAATTCTGATCTGCGGCTTGAAAGTTTGCAATCAGAGCAAATGGCAACAAGCCTCAAGGTCATCAGTCCGTGACAGATTGCATTAAAAATCATGGAAAGCTGGTGGGTATAGGTGGATACGGCATCCCAAAAGTCTTCATGGGTGGGCAAAGCCAGTCCGAGTAAAGCATGCATACCCAATGGGTACCCAACTAGGACCCCATGTAGGGCTTTGTTTTAGAGCCTCGCTCCCAATGAGAGGATTCAAAGAAGGCATTATATTATTCTTATTCGTAAGCATAAATATGAAAAAAACTAGAGTAAAAATGGGGCATTTTATCATGAAGTTGTCAAGGGTGGTTTATTAATACAAGGCCGATAAAACTTAAAAAGGATAAGATGGTAATTCCAGATCTCTCTATGGAGGAATGTTAACATTCATGACCCTCAAGGATTTTGTCCTTGACTACAAAGTATGCAGAAGGTTCAAATCGGCCCTAAATCAGTGATTTTTTGGACCCGATTCAAATCCACATTATGAATCAATTAACTTGACTCAAATGAACAGGGGTGAACACATATTGAGAACAAGGATTAGCTTTACTAGGATACTTCTATGCTGGTGAAGTTCTAGCTCTATTGGGTGATCAGAAGTAGGGAGAAGTTAGAAAAACATTAAGAGTTCCAAGGGTTCTGCGTAAGCAATCAAATAAGGACGATTAGAAGAGTGGGAGAGAGAACCAATGGTACATAGAGTTTTTCAGGGTTAGGTTAAGAGTGAGGTGATAAGAGCTGTCGTGGTTGGGAATCAATTTCTTTCTCAGATTTCCAATGAATTCCTACAGTCGAAGTAGCAGGAGGTGGCAATAAAATGGTAAAAAGGCTAAGCTCAAAGTTGGATTTGGGTGGTTGAAAGTACTAACCAATCATAGAGAGAGAGAGAAAGAACACCCCCATCCATATATCATCTTTTACATGGATGACTGTTAGGCGCCCACCAACATATTGCCTCTACCTTTTATCTGATTTAAACATTGATGGTGTTAAGAAATGACAATAGGCATAACATCCCAGTGATTAAAGTCCAGCTTTCAGGAATTGCTTGCAGAGAATATACTCTCTATACAACAAACTCCTCAATATGTAGGCATTTCTTACTGGCGGCCCTTTAATGCATCATATGGAACTATTTATTATCACAAAGTTTAGTTTTTAACTGGTTTACTTTGCAAAACCTATGAATTTGAATATAAAAAGATCTAGAACTCAGTGCAGTTGTTGTGAAAGATCTTCAAACTTTAGAAAATGTCTTCTCATTTTCCCAGATAATGATACTTGTAAACAAGCAATGCTGATGGATTTGCCCAAAAATTAAAAATGTGAAACTTATTTTACTTTTTAGGCATAATTGGATTCTTTTCAGTTTCAGGATAATCCGCATCCCTTTTTTAGCTTTTAACTTTGAAGCATGATATATTTGCCTGTTATGCATCCCTTTTCTTGGAACAACCTAGATGCATTTGATGGAGTTATTTACTTTGCTATCTATCGAGAAATGGAAATATTCCTCTTCGTTGCGTCCTGGAGCTATTTGCGGCTGGTAGAGAAATATATAGTTTAATGTCTTAGCTTTGTACGAAGATCAGCACACAAGTAGATTAAGAGAGAGGTTTAACGTTCATAAGAATACTAGAGTTTTTATGTTGGAAAACCCCTAAAAGGGGAAAAAAAACATTGGGCCTAGCCCAATTGAAGAATCCAACCTAGTATTTTGCAGATTTGATTATAAATGAGTCCCTTCTTTAAGGGAGAAGACCTTGGTTTGATGGTACAAATGTACATCATATAGAGCGCATTACCATGTTGGGAGTTTACAAATAATCAACATAGACATGTTTTTTGGTTGAAAGGGTCATAGTCCGGCACGAGACAAGGTCGGAAAGGACCGCAGTAGGTAGGAAATCGGTCCAGGAAAGAACATGTTGCCTTATATGGAGGTCGGAATGACCATAGTAAGCGACGGAGGTCGAAAGGAACCGTTAGTCGACGGAGACCAGGTCTGAAAAGTCCCGTTGTCCTGGTGATTTAGATCGGAAGGACCATAGTAGGCGACGCGAGAGGTAAGAAGGACTGTGGGCGGCAGGAGACATGGGTCGAAAGACCGTAGTAGAAGGACGGTATTTCTGCAGAGGAACTCTAGCGCATCAGGTGATGCACTTAACAGATGTCCGGCCTCAGGTTGATGTTTCAGCAGAAGGTCCGGGCCTCAGGTGGTGGCTCTGGCAAAAAATCGGGCGTCAAGTGGTTGGTCTGAAGGAGCTCAGGGCCTCAGGTGGTGTCTGGCAGAAGTCCAGGCGTAAGTGGTGATCCGGCGGAAGTCCGGGCCTCAAGTGGTGGTCCAAGAGGAGCCCAGAGCCTCAGGTGGTGCGTCTGACCGGAAGCCAACGATGTCTTGGCGGTGGCCCGATGGAGGTTAAGGGCCTCAAAGTGGTGGTCCGCAGAAACCTCAAGCGCTCAGGTGTTGGTCCGGCGGGAAGCAACGACGTTAGACGATGTCCGGCGAGCAACGACGTCAGGCAATGGCTCCGGCGTAAGATTAAAGGGCCTCAAGTGGTGTCTGACGGTCGTCGTTGCTCCGGCGGAGGTAAGGGGCCTCAAGTGGTGGTCCAGTGTGAGCTCAGGGCCTCAGGGTGGTGGTCCAGCGGCAGTCCGGGAAATCCAAGGCACAACAACATTAAGCAATGGGTTCCGGCGGAGGTTGAGGCCCTCAAAAGTGGTGGTCAGTGCGGAGCTCAGGGCCCCCTCAGGTCGTGGTCCGGCTGCAAGCCAAATGACGTTAGGCAGTGGGTCTGGCCCGGAGGTAAGGCCTCCCAAGTGGTTGGTCCCGCGCGGAAACTCAGTGGCCTCAGGTGGTTGGTCCGGCGGAGCCAAGGGACGTTCAGGCGGTGGTCCGGCGAGCAAGGACGTCAGCGTTGGTCCGGCGTCGGTTAAGGCCTTCAAGTGAGTGGTCTCCGACGGCAAGTCCGGCGGGTGGTCGAGGAGGAGCTTTCTTTCCTTCTCTTTTCCTTCTTCTCTTCTTGTTCTGATCCCCCTTTCAAAGAGAAATGATGGATCTATTTATAGATTTCTGGCAGTGGCTATTTGAACCCGTAAATTGGTGAGAGATCAAGGGTAATTGGGGGGGGGGGGGGGGGGGCGAAGGGTTTGGTTGATGGATGACCAATATTTGAATTCCTTGGATTGTGGACCGTTCGTCCAGACATTTGAAAGCTTAACGATATCGGAATTCAACGATCTTGGGCTCGTGGATTCGTCTCGTCGAGCCGCTCGATTCGACTATAAAGCACGTTAATGTTTGAAATCGTTTGGGGAAATCTAAAATTGTTGGTTCGAACCTTCCAAACCAGGGCGGGGGGGCCCTTTTTTTCGGGGGGTCCCCTTGGAATTTGGGGGGGGGGGAAAAACTCATTTTTAGGCTTGGATTGAGTTCGAATTTCGGTGCTCGTTGCAGTTCTATTTCCGAGACGTTCAATCGACTGTTAAATTGCGATTCGGATGGTCCCAATTTTAATTTCAAAAGTTTCCAACTTTGATTTTGCCATCCGAGATTCGTGCTCCGATCAGATAATTTTTTGATGGCATATCACTTATATTGTTTGTGACCTTTGCAAACCTATATATAATAAAGAGTTATAGCATTTTGAATGGTTCACTTTGCTTTAGGAGTATTGACATGACAAGATAAGTATGAGTAACCTTGGTTTTGTTACTCATGTACAAGGATTATTCCATTCAAATGTATCTTCAATTTTTAGAAAATTTATGTTATATAGCCCCTTTTGTTAGGAATAGTGTGACTTATAATAATGGCTAGTTGCACCTATTCAGTTTAAATC
>NW_021319920.1:5453-10247 GCF_001605985.2 Dendrobium catenatum
AGGCTTCCTAAGACGCATGCTATTTCATCCTAAATAGGTTCCAATGAATATAATAAATTACTTCAAAATATTATGATATTAAAAATTAGTGCAATAAAAATTTCTCTTACATATCATTAATTTTAAAATATATTTAATGATTTTTAAGCTCATATCAATACTTTTTTTTTTACTTTATTCAAAAGTAAGTGAAAGTACAATGATAGACCAATAGAAATAGATAAAACAAACAAAATCAGAGAAAATGCAAGCCAACATACAAACTCAGGAAATGCTACAAACAACATTCCCCAATCAACTAGGCAAGGGTCATCCATTAGTGAGGCAAGCCAACGTGCCAACCAATCCGTCAGGGCACCAAGGTTGCTAGCAAGCCACAACCAACATGAGGAAGCCAAATGCAGCCTCATCATTGTCCAAGCACCAGACCAAACAAGCAACATCCCAAATAGAATTACCATCAAAAAAAGCAAGAGACACCAACAATAACACCCAAAATCTTAGTCTAACCCGCAACCCCCAACAAAACATCATCAACAACTAACCAAAAAAGTAATCCAAAAACTACCATTTGGACTTCCTCCTGCGACATTTACCCCTCCCATGCGAGGAATCATTAGCAACAGAGTTACCAACCTTCAAAACATACATATCACTTAAATCAACCCCATGATCACCACTATCTTCACCATATGAGGAGGCAGAATCCTCTAACAAATCATTTTGATCCAAAATGCTACCCTTCACATTATCCTTCAAATGAACTTTCAATTGTTCATTGGAGATAAGCGAGACTGGAACTTCAATAAAGGGTTCTCCATTCGGTTGCAAAGGAAGAGAAACCTAAGCATGATCATAAGTAAGCAAAAGAGAGGTAACATTGGTTTCATTAGGTGAAACATTCAACAAAACCTTATTGACAAGGCAATGATCATTCTCCTCATTCACAATCGCCTCAACTAGAGGAAGCACAACAGGAAAGGTCTCCAAATCATGCGCAGAAGCATCCAAATCCACAATAACATTATCAACCTTCTTCGTAAGAGGCAAAGACAATGGGTTCTTGGTAGTCAAGTGGTTAGACAAAGCTTCGTCAGAAATCAGTTGAGCCTCCATTTCGTGCACAGAAGCACAATAGAAATGTGGCCACAGGTTGGAAAGGAGACCCAAACAGGGACAATTGGGGATTCTTCAGAAATATCCACAAACGGTGATAATTTGGTCAGTTTCATGAAACAATTCCTAACAAAATAGGATATATGAGCAAAGACACGACAATAATCCAAATCACATTGAAGTTTGATCAAAACATGTTGGGAATCCAATAGGGTGATGAAAAATTCTCCGGTGAACTTTAAATTACAGAAGAACCTCCTTATGACATCCAAAGACAGCCTTTGATTAGGGAAATAACCAACAAGGGAGAAAGCGAATGGGGCAGCAAGGGCCAAAACTTCATCCTCAGAAATCCAAAGAGAGGGGAAGCCATGAAAGAAGACTTCCTAAGATCCGCAAAAGACCCCGAAGAGGAAGAACCCTTCAGGGCATCAATAAATGAGCGAGAGTTGAACTTACCATCAAGAAAATCAGGATCATCCATTATATAAATACTATTTGTATCATTATATTTTGACCCTTTTTTCGCATCGAATTCATATTTGTGTGATTCTCATAGGTGTGAGGCCCACATTACATTTGTCATTGGATCATATAAATACAACTTCAATAGTTAGTTGTATTTGTTTTGTCGAATAATAGTAGAGATGTAATTATTTTCATTCAATCATTTATTTTGTTTGATGCCAAACAATCTAAGGATTATAAAGTGATTATAAAATTGCTATGGAAAAAATAATTTTATTATGATAATTACAATTTTACTATTATGATGGTAGAAAGTAAATTTTCATCATAAAAATATCTGAAAAGAAATAAGAAAACAAAAAAATAAAGCACGCATAAAGTTATCCAAAACGAACCTTAAATTTACCAAAATCCAAAGAATTGAAGTAGAATCATTTCAATTATAATCATCCAAAATGAAATTAATGGCGCATTCAAAGTTCTGCAGATATATCATTAAACAGATTAATTTTTTAATTAAAAAACTAAGTATAGTGGTAAGGGCAAATCACTTACGACTTCTATAGTAATATAATTTCATATTAACAAATTTCCTCTCTCATCATTGTGAGAGATTATTACGTGCGAAAATCGAAAACACGGAATCATTCGATTTTATCTTTGTGAACAATAAAAACTCAGTGATGAACAGTAAAAATATAGTATATTTTTATTGTTCACAGATATAAACTGGATGATTCCCTGTTTCCGATCTCCGTACATAACAATTTCTCCATCACTATTACATGAAAACAATAGACTTCAGACAAGGGGATTGGTGAGAAATTTTGCAATAATTATCAATGGCAATATCAGTAGAAAATAAAAAATTATTTTAAGAAATAATAAAAAAACCATCAAAGACATTTAAATGGCAAAAATTTTGTTGGTAACTTATGTTAATTTGACTAACCCTAACTCCCTTTTTCCCCATTTCGCATACAATTTTGGGCAAATTTTCAAATGGAGCATAATTGCTAAAAGTTTTAGTAATAGGAGCATAAGATAAAAAAAAATTTAAAAAGGAGCATCCACGTGAATAGTAATCTTGTTTTTGAACAAAATGCAAGCAATATGGCATTTTGCATGAAAAATGCGACTGGACTTTGTATTTTCAATAGAAAACGCAATCCTACTTTGCATTTTCCATTCAAAATGCAATTTGTATGTATTATTGCTTTATAGAAAGAAAGAATAATAAAATTTAAATAATGGCATAAAAATATTACTTTAGTTTAAAAATATCATTATACACTATAATCAATTTATTTAAATTTATTTATACTTTTTACTTGTAAAATGTTTAAATAATTTTTTAATTTTTTAAATATTCAATAATATAATATGAATCTTTAAATAATTTATAATATTAGCTATTAACTGTTCATTATAATAAACATTTTTAGGAATATATTATTTAGATATTAAATAAAATTTAATTTTTATGAATTTAATGAATTTTATAACTATTTAACTTTTAGTTATAATAAAATTTTTCATTAATCTGTTTTCTTTTTTAATAATATTTTAATTTATTAAACTTAAATGTTACTAAAAAATTATTTAGACTATTTTAATCAAACTACCTACGTCAATCATATTAAAAAAGTAATTTATTATTAAAAATATATATAATTTAATTATATATGATTATCTATTATTTTGAAAATATATATTATAAATGTTTCTTAGATATCATATAAATAACTAAAAGTAATTATTTAATTATTAACACTCTTAATAGTATAACTAAAAGTAATTTTTTAAAATATATATTATCTTCATTTAAATTATTTAAACTTTAGTTATTATATAAACAACAAGTCAATACCTACTTCAAAAATGACTTTAGTTATTTATATGATATCTAAAAAAATTATATGATATCTAAAATAATCTAATTCCTAAAAATAATTTATTATAAATAAAAGGTAATATCTAATAGTTATAAAATTTCAATTCATAAAGTATTATAATTCCAATATTAAAAAAATAAAAAATTTTTTAACTTTTTATTATAAAATAATTAAATAAAATTAATATTTGTATAATGATATTTTTTAATTAAAATAATAATTTTTATATCATTATTTAAATTAATATTCTTTCTTTCTACAGCAAACGCACACCTAAATTATATTTTGCATGAAAAATGCAAAGTAGGATTGCATTTAATTTTCTATTGAAAATGCAAAGCCCAATCGTATTTTCCATGCAAAACGTCATACTGCTTTGTGTTTTTTTCATAAACGGGATTACTATTAAAATTTTTTTATTTTATGCTCCTAATTCTAAAACTTTTAGTAACTATGCTCCATTTGAAAATTTGCCCTACAATTTTTGTACATTTTTTGGCAATTTTTTGTTTGTAGGAATTGATTGTTTTTATGTGATACATGAAAGCTCTGCAATCAATCATTTCTCCTGAAATAAAAGTGTTTTTATAAACCTCATTGAGGGTCATGTGCGAAAACTTACCTAAATATGTGGACTATGAAGAGATTCATCTACCTTTAAATATTACTTAATTATGTTAAAATGTGAAAAGACCAATCTGAGGCACAAATCGTATGAAACATTTGATCTCAAGCAAACTAATGAATTTTGAAAATTATTAGAATCAATGGGAATATAAAGAATTTTTCTTTTGAAGTTTGAGGGAGAGTTGGGGCATTCGGATAGCTTAGCAGCAAACCTGTAAATTAGAAATCACTGCATTATAATGAGAACACTGAAGCCAGCATTCTCCATGAAAACCAACTATTATTGCAAGGAATCTTAAATCCTGTTAATAATCTGGAACCGCATGAGAATGATTAGTACAGTTTGAAGCCAAACTTTGAAAGATAACTATGTACTTTGGTCTATGGTAAGTTTAATACAGCTTTGAAGGCAAAAGTTAGAGAACTGCAAGCCATGAAAATCTTGACTAAACTTAAAGCTGCTTTAAAAAGCTATAAGAAAGCCGTTCCAACCGAACCCTAAATTCACTAGATTTCTTGTCCAGAAATGAAGTTGTTGGCATGGGAAAATTATTAGGTCCAAACACCGGACGTAGAGATACGTCCGGACGTCAATAAAATATCGATACGTGAATATTCAATATGTTTAATGTGTCCGCAGAACTTTAAGCCAATCGCACCAAAAACGCAATTAAAGCACATGTAAAGC
>NW_021319921.1:0-57772 GCF_001605985.2 Dendrobium catenatum
ATCAAAACATAAGACCTGAAAATAGGTTTGCAACAAAACCGCTGTTAGTACCGACGGTCACATAACTGCCGATAATTCATGAATTTCCTGTAATGTCTACCCGAGCCATTCAACCTCTCTATTGTAATATAGGTAAAGTTTTCACAATTATAATTATATTTATAATCATAAGTATAGTGATTATGATTATAATTATAGTTTTATGGTAATTCTTTTTTTGTATTAATAATAATATCAATAGTTACCACTAATTATGCTTATATTAATATTATTGTTTTCATTAATGTTAGCATAAATATTAATGTCATTGCTAATATTGTTAATGCTACCATTAGCTAATATTGATATTATTATTTGCATAATTATGGTTATTAATATTAAATACTATTATTAAAAATTATATTGATTTCATTATTGTCATTATTAGTTTATAATATCATTCTAGATATTAAAAATGCATACAAAAAGAAAGAAAGAAAGAAAAATGATACCAAAAAGAGACTTAATACATTTTTGTAAATCTTTATCGCCTCGACACCACCTCGCCGAAATGAAAAGGTATAATCTCTCCAAACTCTAAAACTCCGAGGACCCTCTTTCGATGCTAGCAACGCGATAAAATGACCACCTATACATGCTTTTCTTAGCGTGGTGGGAGGAAGTTCGTTGCAGTGTTCTGAACAAATCAGGAGATCACCTAAAATCTCTTTTTTGGTATTCGAGGCGCACCAAAAACTTTCCTATACACTCTTTTCTATAGCATGGTGGGATGAGAACCTGGTGCGGTGCCTATGGTGAGACGGGGATATTCATAAGTACCCACTCGCGGGGAAACAATTGCTTCTCTTTTGGAACAGGTACCTGTAGAAGACTCATATACGCTTTTCTTAGCATGGTGGGGGCAATGATTTTAGGGCCACGATGTCCTCGTACAAGGGCACCTACCATATACACTTTTCTCTAGCATGGCTGGAGGCCTAGTTTTTCATAGTTCTCTCCTAAATAGGGGAGGCCCAATTTTTTCGGGGGGGGGGGGGGGGGGGGGGGGCGTCGGGAGGCTACTGAAATTTTGGGTGAACATAAGATTTCACTTGATTTGAACCAAATGGACCTAAATGAATTTAAACTCAAGTGAATTTGAATAATACAAGAGAATTTGATTGAACTCAAAAAGAACAAATGCAAAGAACTTTGACCTGAGATTGTAGTTTGGGACAACTATAAGGAACTTGAACTCACACTTGAACTCGAACGAACATAAAGGACTCGTGTAAGACATGAGTTGGACTCAAGCTGAACTAAACTCAAACCGAACTTGGTTTGGACAGCAAGGATGAAAAAGAGCTTGAATTCAAGCCGAATTATAGGGAAAATGCTTCTGAATTAAAATGATTAATAAAGAGTTGAACCTAAAAGAAATTAAAAGTGAGCTTGAACTTAACTCATATGACATGATTTTGGACCTCTAAGTTGATGATTACACAAAGATGCTAAGATGCAAGGTCCTAAGTGACAAATTCTAGACTTTCAAATAAATATTGATGAGCAAAAAGGGAAGATCATTGCATGCAAAAGAAAGTGACCCACACATAATTGTGAAGGTGAACATAAACATTCTACGAAACACAATAGCTCATTTGCGGGGACAAGATGTGTGCAATGTACATCAATCATGAACAAAATGCAAAAGAGGCACAACAGATGTAGCACAAGTGTTCAGTTAAGCATATAATATCCTAAAAACAAGATGGATGTGCAGCGAGCGTAGTGATATTTATGAATGATTGCAAACGACAATCAAGATCAACTCCCTTATGGAAGAATGCACCGATCCCTTGAAAACAACAAATACAATGACTTATTAGTCAATGTGTATTCAAGAGGTTCAAAGTAAAATGCAGTTTGCATAAAATCAAAGTTGCTTGATTGCAAACAGGCGTAGTAACATGCCTGCAAATGACAATATTTCATACAAATACATGAGACACAGTTTGTTGATGAAGAACCTCTCTCTTATAAACGAAGATATATAATGAACACGAGCATGCGCTTATACAAGTACATAAGTTCATTTGTACGAGGAAGAAGGTCATTTGTAAGCAACAAAAGAATATTTGCAGTTTAACAATGTGTTCATTATTATCACAAAGGACTTTTGATCAGCACATGAGTAACATGATGCATGTAGTGTCCACATCAGTGGGTTCACGAGTGCATATAAAGGAGCTTAATGATGTTAATGAAATAAGCTTTTAGTAAGCAGAGCCACTCTTAGAGATGATGAAGAACTTACAAATACAATTTGCTCACAAATAAGAAAATCCCTTGCCAACATGTTTAGGGAAATATGCAATGAATATTAGGATACTCATACAATCAGCAATAATCCTATGCTAAGCAAATATACTAGCTCCTTATAAGAAATAGTAGATTGTATGTGGCAAAGTGTAAATATTTACGGGGTGTAGGAGACTCATCATATTCACTATATCCCATTTACAAGAAGATGCCGGATGAAATGTAACAAACGCAAGTATCCACAAGTCCTTGTGAGAGACTCGATATACACACTAAATGTTGTCCATAAGAAGAAAGGCAAAAGGGTATAAAAAAAGCAAATTTCTATGAGTTGTCATATGAAACTCATCGTATACATAATGTGTGATGCACAGGCTCTTGAAGAAAACCTGCTACATATATAAAATATCATCTACGAACAACATGCAAAACAACTACAACAAATGCAAACCCCTATGAGCCACTAAAGGAGACTCGTTATACAATAAAAATAGGAGGTTTGTTAGTGTACTACAATCCACCAGCAAAAAGTAACAAGTAGTGCATGACAATCTACCTATATAAAGTAGTTGACAACTCTATTCAGAAGTTGCTATACCATGCCACCGAATGCACAACACTTATACAAGTAGACAGAAGGCGTCTACAATCTACAATGCCACACCATCGGATCCGCAACATCCATATAAGCAGACATAAGGCATTTATAAATATTTTAAAAAACCCTTACATATGCACCGTAATTTATATACATATAGGTACATAAGGGGTAAGTGTAATTATAAACCCGCATGGGCCCCGGTGAGCATGTTATTGGTACACGTGACATCTAGGGATGTTATGCATATTAATAAATTTGATCACAATCCTTTTAGGTAGGTAAATAGGAGTCGACAATGTTCAACAAATAATTATAAAATACCCCCAAACACCAGTATGGGCCCCGACGAGCTTGTTATGGGTATACACGTGACGTTTAGGGAAGTTGTATGGGCTAAGTGATGAATTTAAGTTTGAACACGATATTTCTCAAAATAGTTTGAACCATTAAATAAATATGCGGTCATGAGGTCGACCGAAATATTTATTTTATACATTCATATTAGGCCTTCAAGGCCCTTTACAAGAAAGAATCATCGACAAAATTATAAACCCGCATGGGCCCCGATGAGCATATTTTAGATACACATGTGACACCTAGGTATGCTGCATGGGTTAAAACATTTGAACCTAATCCTCATAAGTATCTTAAAAGGAGCCGACAAGGTATAATTATAAAACACCCCCAAACACCCTCATGGGCCTCAGCAAGCGTGTTATTAGTATACACGTGACGTCTAAGGATGCTGCACGGGTCAATAAGTGAATTCAAGTTTGAATCCAATCCTTCTATGCAGATTAATAGGAGTTGATAATGTTTGAACCATCAAATAAATATACTATTACAACAATCGATATATTTGCTTTTATATATTTATATTAGGTCTTCAAGGCTTATAATAATGAGAATTCGCTAAGAAAAATATAAAGCCTACAAAACTTAATCCTCTGTCAACAGCTTGGCCGAGACGATAAGGTTTAATTAATGGAAATGACCCCAAATACCCCGATGATGGCCGTAGTGAATGCTTATCTCAACCAGCGGGGTTCATTCCAAATAATCAAGATTCCACCAAAATGCTCATCAGAACTCTAAAACTCCACAAAAATTTCTAAAATCCAAAAATCCCAAATTTATTTAAAATTGAAACTCAATCATCAACCACTTAAAGCAAAACCCATCCAACCTCCGCCATAGTTTATTGGGGTAGAAAAATTAAAATTTACTTAAGCTCACATGGAGCTAATTCCTAGTCAAAAATATCACTAGGATCCATTCTCAAATAATATATTCCAGTAAGGATGTGGTACGTGTCCTCTAAATAGTAGTTTTACCACCAAATGGCATCGCAGGATAAACGGTTATGACCTAGGGCCCTCTAAACTGAGTGATTTTGCTATCAAATGGAACCACAAATATCGATTATGGTAAGAGCCAATATGTTCCTTAGTGGCATTAAATCATTGAGATATGAATCAATAGGATATGATTGATAAGGCACAAAGCCCTATGTTAGCTAAGGTGGATTTAAATTTGTCCCCTTAGGAAAATACACACCTGAGGTCTATAAGGTCCCCTTAGATGAAGCAACCAATGGCTGCCGATAAGGATCCTTCTATCAGGTTGGGTAGACTACCTTCTCTGACTAAGTAGTCCAGGGACCATGATGGATCGGGATAACAGAACCATGAGATCTTGATCAGGTCTATCATCCATTCCCCCACCATTTGCTTTATGTTTGAGATGGTGAAATTTTTATTTTAAATATAAAATATTCAAAATCTTAAGCTTCCAAATCCCAAATCCATGCTGCTACTATATGCCAGATAACAAGTATCTCTATGTATCTGATTGATGACTAGCCTTAATCGAAAGTTCTCTCTCATTCTCAGGAGGGGTAATTAACTATAGGGGCTTGCACTTAAAGGAAACCAGAACATAGATCATAAAATCCTAGTAAAATGAGGGCAAAATCTCTGGGTAGTGTCTTATCTACAAACCCATCAACCTTCCAAAATTTACCCTGAAACTTAAATCCGTTAAAACTCCCTCTTAAAATAAAAAGCAAACCGGGAGGAGGCTGGGGCCAAATTTTTGGAGACCACATAAGTATGTCAAAAATTTTAAATTTGTGTAGGAGTTAAAGATTAATTTTAGATGCTAAACTAGTTTTAATTAACTAAAAACTCCTATTGGGTCCAATAATATTCATGGTGATAGAGATATAAAGTTTAGTGTCCTAACTTTGTACAAAGATCCAACACACAAACAAATGAAAATAGGGGTGTAGCATTCATTAGACACACTAGAGTTTTTATGTTGAAACCCTTGAAAGTTGGGAAAACCTATAGGGCTTGGCCCAATTTGAATGAATCCAGTAGTGGTGATGGTTTATTACAAATAATATCCCTCCTCAGAGAAGGATATTGGATCAATGCAACAAATATATAGAGCTCATTACATGGTAGCTATTTCTAAAAGAGTATTGACATGTCTATTTGATTAATAGGATTATAGTTGGTGGATGATGGTGGCTAGAGGGAATATAATCAGTGAGTAATAGTGGTTAGAGGGACTGTATTGTCGATGGGGTGATAATGGTTATAAAGATTATAGTCTGGTGAAGGTGTTCTGAAGGATCATAGTCAGCAGACGACGATGGTCAAAGGGACTGTAGTCATCTGGCAATGGTGGTCGAAGGGATCGTAGTCAATGAGCAATAATGGTTGAAGGGACTTTAGTTGGTAGGAGACGGTGGTCAGAGTGGACCTTAGTTGGAAAGCGACGATGGTAGGAGGGAACATAATTAAGTGATGGTGGTCGGAAGGACGTAGTCGAGCGGTGATGGTGGTCGGGCTGAGGCCCAATATCATCTCCATATATTATGGATCATTTATTAATCATTTGAGTGTCTTAATGATATCAAAATTTAGTAATCTTGGGATTATATTTGTCTTATTGAGCCTCTCAATTCAACTAAAAGCACATCCCATTTGGATACAATTTAATTATCCAATTAATACACTAAAGCTACTTCTTAGGCTTTCATCATTTGATTTAGATCCAATTGGCTCGAATTAGATCGAATTTGGTGTTATTGGGTTCATTTCCTTGAAATATTTAACTCGACTATCAGCTTGCTAAAATTAAAATTTGAAAGATCCCAAATTTAATTAAATTTAATTTAAAAGTTTATTATTTAAATTTGCATTGAAATTCATGCTCATTATAGGCAATTTTTTAAGAGGCATTAATTTCCCACCTATTTTCAGACATCAAGTCCCACATAGTCTAAGAATATGAGTTGGAGTGCTTCAAATTATTGTAATGTAAAATAATAATTTTTAGGTAATTAGATGCACGACCACTCTCTGAACATTAATGTGTCCTCCCCTCGGGGATTGTGAAACAAGTAAAATATCATTGATCATAATTCTAATATGTCCCAAAGTTGGCATGATAATTAGAGCACAAACTATAAAAAATTTTATTCAAAAACTTTAAAATGGTTTAAAGCGAATAGTAGAGGGTCCAAAAGTATTTGAATTGAACTGTCTGGGAAGAAAATTTGTCTTGAAAATATGTAGGAGGCCAAATAAGCCTGCTGGCCGGCTGACCGGTACTAGGCGTTGCCAGCACCTGGCCGCACATGCTTTGTGCTTGAAGGGGGAGCCTGTAGCACCCAATTTGAACTTTATTTTTTATACTAATTGCATTTCAAAGGAATCTATAGTGCCACCTTAATAAGGCCACTATAGTACTACACCTTTTTTTTTTCAAAATGATTCCATCAAGAAGTAGCACATGGAGGTGGTTATAATGCTGCCAAAACCTCTCAAGAAATAGTTTTTTTTTATAATAAAAATATTAAAAATTTTGAAAAAAATTCTAATTTTTTTAAGAATATTCTTTTCTCCCATTTCACCTATAAATACCTCTCCTGGGGTAGGGGATGAGCACAACTCCTTTTCTTTCCTTTTTTTAAACTTTTTTACTACTCTTATTATTAGATTAGAGGTATTCCATTATCCTGGATAGGCAACACCCCCTATCAAATTTTTGTGCCCCTTTTGTGTAGAAAAAAAATATTATTTGCCTCTCTTCTTTCTCTCGCACAAGTCTTCTTACATTTGAGGTATTGCACTATCTTTGATAGGTAATATACCCTATAAAGGTTTACATCCCTTCCTTATATAGTAGAAATAGATATTGCCTTCTTTTCATTCTCTCCAATATTTATTCTTACATTAGAGGTATTTCACTATCAAAGATTAATGACATCCCCTATTAATGCCAGTGCCCCTCTTTATGTAGAAAAAGCTCACTATGAAAGTTTATTCTCCCTATAAACTACCCATGATATAAGAAAATCAAACACCTTTTACATAAGTGGATGGTTTAAAAATATCTAGCATATTTCCCCTCCTTGTGCATCAAAGAATTGATGATTATTTACAGATGATCAAAAGTTTGGTGATAGTTAATGATTGAGAAAAGATCCGACAACTTAAATTGATCCTTTGATACATAAAGTAAGGTAATATGCTGATGAAAGCTTAATAGATGTGGTTAGGTGATATTCCAACATTGACAATTAGGTTAAAAGCTGATAGATAATTAGAGGGTGTACTCCTAATAGTAGTCGACTAATGGACCAAAGATGACTGATATTTGGTGAATGGCCGATAATGGCCATTAGGTGAAGGGTCGATGATGACGGTGGTCAAGTTATATTCTATTGAAATTAGTAGGCATCCATATTATTGGGAGGTGAATAATGAACAACTTGATAAATATGGTCAGGTTGTCTGCCGATGACAACAGTCAAGCAATATACTAAGTATTAAATGAATGATGTCTTCTCAGGGCTCCTATCTTTCCTTGAAGAATAAGATAAAAGAGAGGCTTAAAGTGAAGTAGATAAGTGAGAAAAAGAATCCTCTAAGGATGTTTGATCTTTTTGAGGTTAGTTTATAGAGTATTGCTCGATTATAATAATCTATATGGATGAGGTTGAGAGAATCCACCAAAAATATTTGATATATCCAAGGTTGTTTGGCAAAATGTTACTTGATGACTTTAACATATGTATAATTGGTTGAGAGAATCCATTAAGGATATTTGATATATTTGAGATTATTTGCTAAAGTATTACTTGATGGCATTAACCTATATGGAAGTGGTCCAAGGAATCACTAAGGATGCTTGACCTATCAAAAGTTATTTATCAGAGCATTACTCATGGCGTCAATCTGTGTAGAAAGGATTAGGGATTCCACTAAAGATCTTTAAATTATCTAAAATTATTTGTCAAAGCATTGCTTGACTATGTTAACCTATGTTGGAGAGGTTGAGAGAAACACTCAAGGTATGTTTGACATATCTGAGGTTATTTTCCAAAGAATTACTTGATGGAATTAACATGTGTGGAAGTGGTCCATAAAATCTACCAAGTACATTTGACCTATCCAAGGTTATTTATTAGAGCATTGCTTGATGATATTAACCTATGTGAAAGAGGTCGAGAGAATTCATTAAAGATTCCTAACATATCTAATTTGATTTGTTAGAGCATTGCTCGATGACATTAGATATATGGAAGATGTCTAGGGCATCAATCAAGGAAACTTATCTAAGGTTATTTGTTAGAGCATTGCTCGATGATGTTAACCTATATGAAATATGTCAAGATAATTCACCAAGGATATTTGACATATATGAGGTTATTTTTCAGAACGTTGGTCTATGAACTTAACCTGTATAGAAGAGATCAAGAGAATCCACTAAGGATGTTTGATCGATTTGAGGTTGTTGATCATAGCATTACTTAATGATGTTAATATGTATGGAAGAGGTTGAGAGAATCCATCAAGGATATTTAACTTATCCGAGATTAATTATCAAATTATTGTTCGATGATGTTAACCTATTTGAAAGTGGTCAATTTAAATCCCACAAGGATTAGACCTTTATTAGGAGGGAGGGAATTAAAAGTTCGTTAGGGATGTTAAGCCCTTATGAACTAGCCTAAGGCTAGCAAAAGGTGGGAGGCATGAATTGATTATTTTAAAAGAATTCTCAAACAAAAATTATAATAAAAACCATATGAACACCCACATAAAACTAAAGTGCAGAAATTAACATACGGAAGTGTAATAAGAGAGAGCGCATCAGATTTTATGGTGGTTTGGTCAACTTGTCCTATGTCCACTCCCTAGAGCCTCTCCTCTGAGTATTGCACTAAACTCAGTGACTCTCTGTTTGCTTCCACAACACGGCAGAGAAGCTTGTTTAAAACTCCTTTTCATCGGCCCCGGTGAGGCAGAGAACCCGACTCCTTTCTCTTCCTCCTGAAGTAGGTAGAGAACTTGACTCCTTTTGCTTTCTCCTGAAGCAGGTAGAGAACTGTGATTGATCGCTAAAGTAGACCTCTCTAGAACCTCCAAGGAACTAGGGACGATGACTGGAGAAGATGACTTGGGTCCTTACTTGGAGCAACCTTTATGAACCCCTCATAAACTCCCCCTTACAAGATCCTCTCTCACTCCCACAAGCTCTCCCTCTCCTTCTCTTGGCTCTCTCAGGTCAAGACAGTAGTAAAAGATCTCCTATTGAGTAAGTAAGATATCATATATATAAGGGCTTAAAATTTTCCCTAAATTGGAACAAGTTATTGAAGATCATCCAGAATGATCGTACAATCAGTAAATTTTTAGCCCTTTCAGCCAAGATGATCTAGGAGGGGCTAGACAATTAGAAGATTTATTTGTTCTAATCATCCAGGATGATGAGTACATCATATGTATAATTAGTTTAAAACATTAAATATCATCCAGAACACCACCCTGTTTGGCCAGACTTTATATGTTAGATGATAAAAAATAACTTATCATCCAGGCAGATTCTTGGATCATCCTATATGATTAGTCTAAATAAATAAATATCATCCAACATATTATTTTATTCATCTAGGACGATTTAAGAAGAAACTAAGGTTTTTTTTACTTATCATCCAGAATGATTCTATGATTGTCCATAATGATATGATCAATCAATCAAACCTTAATTTATTTTTTTAATCATCAAACTAATTTAGGAATAATTATAATTCAACATCCAGGATGATATCCTGTACGATGTCTAAAAATTATAAAACGCCTAAAAGAGTTGGTGACTAATTCTTTTTGATTTGAGCCTATCATCTAGGATGATGTGAATATCATCCAGCATGATTTACTTAATTTAGCTGTCTTAACAAGGATGTTCTAATTAGGGTTTTTATTTTTAACTGATCGTTTAGGATGATTTTAGATCATCCTATACGATGTGATCAAAAATAAAAAAAACTCTTAAGCCTACAAAATTTCTCCCCCTAAGTGTGTACGTGCAAGTTTACTTAGCCTCAGGATTTATATTATTACATTTTACTCAAGAAAATATAAAAATATTGGAAATACACTTACAGTCTGACTTAGTCCTAATCTACCTAATCTTGAGTTGGTTTGATTTGCAATTGACCTTATGGACTTGAAATATTAGTAGGTAGCGTAATAGTAGAAAAACATAAATGTCATAAATGTTTTTTATAGTCAAAATTATAATTCTTGAATCCAGATTTACAATAATCTCTCTCTTTTTGATGATGACAAATATTTGGTAGAAAATTTAACTTAAGAAGTTAAATGAAGCATGACATAAAAGAAAATCTTATGAACCAAGCAATACAAATTTTACAAAAATCAAGTAGGTGTTACGATCACTAAGCAATAGTAGTATAAAAAAAATAAGAATACAACAAAATAACATGACCACAGTAACACTACCACTACTCCTTTTGACATCACAAAAAAAAAAGGACGAAACAAAAAAGAAATACAAAACAAAAAATATAAAATAAAAACTAACAACATCACAATAAAATGTCCTAAGAAAAATAGTCTATAATTATGAAGGGCTCTGATCATTAGAAGGAGGTGGTGGTGGTGGCTAAAAGAAACTGGAAATGGGAGCGAAGTGCTCCTCAAACCAGGCTATATCCTAATCATGCCGCTGCTACTGGTGTGCCACGTACACATCAAATCTATCAATATTTGCCTTATGCTGCTGCTCCTGTGCAATAACATAAGAGTCAAACCTAGCATCCCACTGATCGAACCTCTCCACAAACTGATCTAGCTGTGACGACTGGCAGATTGGAATAGGTACAGGAACAAGTGTAGGAGCAGCTTCCCCCTCTACTCCCTCAGCCTCATTATACTCTGGATGGAGACGAGTGCTATGAAGAACATGGAAGATGTTTTTGGTGTAAAAGACAAGCTAAAAATTAGGTGGGGTAGGATATTGAATATTGTATTTGGTTTCTAAGACATAATCTATGATGTGTCTTAAGATAAGGTTAGGCTTTCTTCTGAGCCCTAGATTCCTAATACTAGTAGATGGTCAATGTATCTAAAAAGAATATCAACAACATTAAATTTCCTATGGGCCATTATGTAAAAGGTGGTGATTGAAAGGAGGGGAGTGATATGGACACGATCACCATCCTTTGGGATTACTGAGGTGTGAAGTACATATTGGATTATCATAACATCTATGAATAAGGTGCTAGACGCCCCATAATGATAGGAGACATGTGTTTCTCAGCAGGTGGTTAACCGGAGCCCAGTCGTAATCATGATATTGAGATAATGTGGATAATTGGACAAGTTCATGGTAATCCTGGTAGGTAATTTCTACGGGTCATCTATTTATGTGGGACTTAAGGGTGATATAGGTGGAGTTGATCCTAAGGCTCATAAATAATTCATATAGGAGTTCAGAGTTGAAAGGGAAAGCGAGTGTTAAAATGAAGGTGAGAGAGGTGTGAGCGAACAGATTTAGAATCAGGTAAGTGAGTGTGAGAGGGTTAACGATCTTTAACAGGGTGATCCCCATAGTTTTGTAGCAAAGATAGCCAGCTTGGTCAGCTACCTAAGTGAAATGAGGGTCGATAGAGCCCCTCGAGAAATTGTCGGTCGCCATTCTAGACCGTTTTACCAGCTATGGATAAGAATTTTGAGCTTGAGTGAAAATGAAAGAGGAGGTGAAGGTTTAAGGGAGAGAAAAAGCATTTGAAATGGGCTGTCTATAAAAATCGTCCACGTCATACAAGATGATCGTAGAATCGTCCAGGATGATAGGTGAAATTATGACATCTAGGATGATTGGTCAAAAAGGTGGTCTTATCATCCAGGATGATCAAACATCGTTCGAGATGATTAAACTCAACCAATTGTCCCGATGAGTCAGCCTGCACGACCGTTGACAAAATAGATCATCTTGGACGATCGATAATTATAGATTGTACTGGCTTAATTTAAAATAAGTAACCATTTTTGCCATGTCGATCGTTTGAGATGAATACTTGTAACATCTGAGATAATCAGAAATAATTGAGCAGGATTTGATCTGATGGTCCAGGGCAATGTGTATCATCTAGGACGATCTCAAATAATTAACTCAGATTAGCTAGCAAATGGAAGATGAAGGGTGGATTGATGATATCATTCTGGATGATATAGATATTATCCAGGTCGATGTGAAAAAAAATTGAAGATTTTGTGGATGGATGGATGTGATTAGAAGAGATCCTAAAACATAAAAGACTACTAAAAAATAAAAATTAAAATAATAAAAAAGATAATAAAAATGACAAAAAGAATGACAAATAATTTTTTTTGTCGAAGCAAGAATATGATAAATTTTCCATGTGATTGAATTAAAAATTTCTAAGAAAATGAGTTAAAATAATCAAAATCGGAAAAATGGTAGAATAACGGATCCTATTTCCAGAAAAAATATCTTTTGAAAATAAATATCTAACTCAGAAAAAGCAATTGGATAAGAAAAAGTGATTTGTTTAGAAATTATTTCCATAAAAAATATCTTATAGAATAATATAACAAAGAAATTAGTCATAATCATAAATTTCAAAAAAAAAGTTTTTGAAAATATCAAGTGACACATGAATTCTTCTAAGATTTAAAGGTTTGAAAGAGAAGAAAGCTTGCTTTTTAGTGGGCTCATTTTGTGCCTCTTGTCAATTGGTTGGCATACTTTGTGCATCTTCTAATTTTTGATATACTTTGTGTGTCTTTCATTTTTTTTTTAGCGATTATTATGCATCTTTCAAATTTTCTTCTTTTTGGGCTCATTTTATGCCTCTAGTTATTTTTGCTAGCTAGCTCTCTTTCAAAACTTTTAAATATTCTTAGTTGTGAGAATATCTATGATATATTAGAGAAGAAAAACTCACTCTCTAATATAAGGAAGAGTAAACTATAAAGAAGAATTAAATTCATATGATAAATACAATGATAAGATTATGAAAGCTTAAAAGTGATTTAATGACTTTAAACATTATTTATTTAAGATAAATTACTGTAACAAGATAGAAAGGATCTCAATCGTAAAGTCCAGTTACTAATTTTAGGTAGACTTTTATTTGGAAAAGAAAATTGCACCACAAAAAGAAGTTAGAGGAAGGGAAATAATCAATGGTGTTTCTCCCTTTAACTGATTTAGGGATGTTAAATATTGACTACAAATTTTTAAAAATAAAAATAAGGCATAAAATATTATTTCAACATCGACCAAAAGAAAAATAAAAAAACTAAAACATCAAAAATGAAAATACAAAAAATAATAGCAACTCAGCAATTAAAATAAAAAAAAAGAATGTTCTGAAATAAAAGAAAGATTAGAAAACAAAAATAAAAAAAAAACATTAAAAAATTTAAAGTTCAAAATTCAGTAAACATCAAGTTCATACATTTATATTAATCACACCCAATCTGGTCTTTAAGATGTGAATGTGTCAAAGGCCAATGTTTAGTAAAGATGTCAGCCAGTTGATTCTCAGTTGCTACATGGTGTAACTCAATATCTCCTTTAGTAATATGATCCCTAATAAAGTGATGCCTTATGTCAATATATTTGGTCCTTGAATGTGTTTTGATTGAAAAATGTATAAAATATAGTTTTGAAAAGTATTAATTTTCTTTGGAAAATATTTAAATTTTTGAATTTTAGTTTTGAAATTGAACACAATATTAAGAATGATATATCATCTCAAATGGAGAGAATATCATTCACTAATTGGTTCAAATTTAAAAACTTTAAAGCTATCCAAATTATCGTAGTCAAACTCAAAGGGAGAATCATATATGACCCCGGAGGATCAAAATAGAAATTAATCAATTGTTTGACTATGTTAATCTGGATAAAAAAATTATTAATTTCATAATCAAAACCACGATAATAATTGATGTATCGCTCCGAAGAAAGAAGATATCAATCCTTATCGATCGATTGAAAATGACGATAATGATCGTTGTACTTAATTTTCCCAAAGAGAATTAATTAAAGGTTTTTAAAAAATTGATTTTGAAAATTACTTCTGGGTTTCTAAATCTCCTACGAGCGCAAGCCATCGTAGTTAATTACATCGTATGAAAATTGGAAATTTTCCTACGAACACTCTCGATTAAAATAGCGATACAAATTTTATTTAAGAATTTTGAAGATTGATATCAAAGGATGGTAAGGTTTAGAATTTGAATAGGGATTAGTTCAATATTGAGCACTTATTTTTAGATTCAAGGGAGGAGAAGTAGGGAGTGTTTTGAGATTCTGAAATAATTCAGAGAACACTCTAGCCTATCCTAATTATTGGGCTCAAATTTGTTTGAAAGTGATTTAATGTTTAAGTGATCAATTTTATTAGAAAATTGGGATTTAATTCCCGAAAGTTGAGGTGTTATAGCCTGAGCTCGCATCAGAACCTAAGCCTAACTTGGGTACTGAAAAAGTGACCCAAACCTAGCAAATGCAATGCAAATCTGGTCTTACCCAGGCTTGGATTGGGGAGCCAGCTAAACCACCTAAACGATTTAAAATTATGAGTCAGGTCAATTTATGTAGAGAGGTCGGGACGTTAATTAGATTGAGTTTGGAGAGTTGGGGCCGACATCTAGAGCAGATCCTAATTGGCCCCTTAGACTTATGTTGGGTATTTGATGTCTAAATAAATGAAATTAAATATTAGACTCTTTTTTAAATTATTACTAATGCGATGCATGCTAATTGACTCGATTGAATGCAAAATTGATATGTAGCAGTTTAAAATTTTTTGGCTTAGAAAATAAGTTTTACCCTAGAGATCGCATAACATATCCTTGATAGATCGGCACCCTCATAGGTCAGGTGGTCTGCCAGAACCCGCAGGCGGGGAGATGCCTAACAAGGTAGAGAAGGTATAATATGAATGCATGAAAAACCCTCGGCGAGTTTGAGCTTACTTCTTAAGATCGTTTAGAGTTTCTATCTTAAAATAAAAATTTTATTTAATTAAAGTAGAAGAATTTTTGACAAACCCCTAAGAGCCTACAATCAGATTCAAGGTCAAACCAAATGCGGCATGCAGATAAAAAAAGACTAGAAAATCAAGTATCTCTAATACGCAATTAATTTAAATAAATCAATCAAATTAAATATATCAAATTAAATGTCCGTATGGCAAGTGCCACTAATTATTACATCACATAATTTATAGAAAATTAAAGTGGCCGGGCACCACTGACAACAACTCGGATTCTATCCTAAGATTCAAATGACTTTGAGATTTGAGATTCTTCTTGTCGCCCATTTCTTCATCATTTCACGAACATCTTGATTCGTCGGTTCTGGATATCCAAATGGAAAGAATCTCCCCCTTGAACGGGGTGTTATCTTTCCTCTTTGGATATTTGAAAAGGTATCCTAACTTGACTTCCAAATGGAAGAAGACTCTCCTCTTTAGGGATGTCTTCTCCTCTTTGGAATTCAAGTTGGATATTAATATCCCAAACTCAAATCATTTCAAATATTTACAACCTTTATAATCAAATTACATTTGAATTTAGAAGAAATATCTATACTCGATCCGGCAAGGTTATCCTAATAATCAGCAATTATATATATATTCCCAAGTACTTATAATTTGAAAATTGAAATGTATTTTTTAGCCACACTTGGCCATGCTCTTTTCATTTAAAGGGGTCCTAAGTGTAGCGGGTACCTGTGCAAAGAGTATATATATTATTTTTTATTAATTGCCCCCTTGAATCTCAGCTCCTTATGTGAGCATGGTCACCTGCATAAGACTGAACAAGTCTAATTCATCTCTAACCTAGGGGTAAATCTAACGTGTAAGCAACTACAGTAAAAAGTGCAGTAGACAAGTAAGTAAGTAAACACACTAATTCTAAACCAGCAAATAGTATGCAATGAAAACTCGAAAACCCGGCACACAGCGGAAAAGTAAACACCGGCCTATCCTAAAGCTAGAGTCGGTGATCCTAGCAAACCATCTAAAGTGTGTGAGGTAGGTTGTGTGGTTTTGATATGTCCTAAATAGGATTATTAGATTAAGGTTACTTAAGGTTTGATTGGTTGAAAGGTTTAAGGGATATTTAATTAAAATTTAAATCTTAATGACTTTGAATAAATTGAAGAATTAATTCTTAATTATTTGTTGGAAACCACCTTTGTTTTACACTGAGTCCGTGAAGTTTATTTCATCTTCCTTGGGGCTAAGCAAATAGCCTTGTAGGCCTGGGTTACCCAGTGGTACCCGATATAATTAAGTGATTAAGATTTGATTAAGGATTGAAAGTTAATATATTTTATTAAAAAAAAAAGGTTTGATTGCTGATTTTTAAAGTTTGATTAATTTGAGTTTTCCATTAATCAATTCGTGGCGTTGTGCCACCAGGCTCGAGGAACCAGCCTCCTTAGGACACTTAGCCCCGCAGCTCGGAGTGGTCCAGCCGATAAACCAAATTAATGTAATTGAATTAGAGATTTTAAAAGGTTAAATAATTAATGATTAATCTATTTTAAGGTTTAACACCCCTTAGAATCCATTCGTGGCGTTGTGCCACTAGGCTCAAGGAACCAGCCCCCTTAGGACACTTAGCCCCGCAGCCCGGAGTAGTCCAACCAATAAACTTCATCTTTAGGATGGTTGTTGTGTTTCAAAAGATTTGTTGAGTGTTTTAAACATTAAACTAACATTTTCTGGAGTTTTAGAGCGATTTTGAGTTTTATGAATTTTTTGAATATTTTAATCATTTAATTAAGGGGTTAGAAATTGACTTTTTAATTAAGGGTGTTTTATGGAAAGTTAGCATTTTATTAAAATACTAGACCTTAGTACGACCAGTTAGACTGTAAGTATGTTGAAATCGGATTTTTTACATTTTATTATGAGGGTTTGAAGTTTTGAACTGCTTTTGACCTATGTTTGACCAAAAAGTTGACTTTTTGAATTTGACAAATTTCTGGAAGTTTAATATTTTAAACAAATACTAGACACTATTATGAGTTTAATGCAAGTGAGTTTGGTCAATTTGGATTTTTCTTGAATTAGTTATGAATATTTGAAGTTTTGACTTTTTATTGAATTATTGAAAATCCTTAATTAAAGGGGCTTTTTGTGATTTTGCTCCAAATGAGATCCCAACTCCTTGAAATCAGCTTCAATGGTCAGGAATGACCTAAGGAGAGATTCCCAAGTGTTTGGAAAAATTATGGAATTTTTAATTATTAGTAATTAATTAAATTAATAAAATAGTCAATTTCACTTAAAATTAAATTAAGGTTTAATTTTGTCAAATTAAATTGGTTTTAATTTTCATGAGTTAAGGATTCAAATATGGTCACTTTGAGGTATTATTCATATTTTTTTTGGGTTTAAAATGGATTTATTATATTTTCTAGAAATTTTAATGGCTTAATTAAGGTTTAAACTTAGGAAAATTAATTAAGAGCCTTAATGATCTCTAAAACCAGTGAAAATTTTTTCTAAGGCTTAGAGTATCACTAAGTTTAAGTGTTCAAAGTTTTGAGTCAATAAGAGGTAAATCCTAATTATTGGAAATATTCTAAGTTTTCTACAAATAGGTCCTTAATTATTATCCTTAATGTCACTAAGTTATAGGTTTGAATCAATTGTTCTCACTAACCCTTTGAACTAACATACATAGCATATAATCACACCAAACAAATCCTAGATGTAGGAGAGCCTAAATCTAAGTGGTGTGTGTACAATCCTAAACATGCATATACTAAACAAGATATACATAATCAAGACAAGGTTAGTGAATAATCAATGAATGATTACTCACTAATCACCTCATTAATCCTATTCAAATAGGCTTGATCTAGGTTTATAATTTCAATAAATCTCTCAAGAGTTTAAAGATTTAAAATATATAAATAATCTCAAAGTATTTTTTTTAAATAAATAAATATACATATAAACCTACTTATATATATAACATAAATTTAGAATAAATAATTAAAAATATTATCAAATAAAATTTTTAGGAATTTGAGAGATTTCTAATTTTTTTAAAGTTATTTAAAAATAATTTTATTTTAAAATTAATTTAAAACCTTTTAATTAAATTGGCGGCTGTCATTGGGACCGATGGCATGGTCTGGTTCACGGGATCAAAACGCGCGGCGGCGGCGAGACACGTGGCTCAACGGTGTCCGTCCGATCGAAACGCAGAGACGGCAGGGCGACGTGGCACTCTCAGGATCGACGGATCGAACCGCAGACGCGGTATGCCAATCATAAGCAATGATTATCCGGCGGCGGGCCAACGCGCTTTCCACTTATCCAGCTCATCAGAAATTTAGGACCGTTCGATCGAACGCCTAAACCATCCAACGGTGGGGATTAGATCCCGTCGTTTGATCTCGGTTGAGCGAGATCAACCGGAGGAGGATTCATCCCGTGGTTTCGAACGTGCGGTCCAGATGTCATCAGATGGATGATTGAGCGGAGGATCGAATATACGGCTGAATCAAACTGCGGGATGGCTCGATCTGGGCCGTTGATCGAGCGATCAACGGTCCAAAAAGCGTACACCTGAGCCATACCACGAAAATGCCCTAGGAATCATCTTTGGGTCGTTCTCTCGATCCGGTTAGTCAAATCGTTTGAAATTTTAAACCTAGATAGCCTAGGTGAACAGAAATGATGGGGAAATGTTTTTACAGCCTATAGTGCATCAAAATGAAATCTATTTAGCTCAAGTGTCCAAAGCTAGGTTTAGAGATTTATATTGATTTAGTGGACAATTTGGACCGCTTAATGGATGGTTGAGCTTATAGACTGTCCACGATTAAGTTCCCAGTTGAATCCAAGCTCCGACATGCCATGAATCACCTGGATTAAGCCTTGGGTGGATTGGACTTTAGTTTCCCGGAAGATCGTCGGAGAAGGCTTTGACCGTCGGAGTTTGAGTTGGGATGTGTTGAGGAATCTCTGGGGAGCTCAATAGAATAGAGATTTAGGCTGAAGGAGCTCGAGACAGGTGAGAGAGGGATATGGTTAGAATGAGAGTCATTTCCTAGGGTTTTCCCTATTCAAATGTCCCCAGGTTGAATCAATGGCTGGGATCGAATGGATCGACTCTTGGATTAATGCCAAGTGTCCTGGGAGTGGGTGAAAAGTTGGGAGTAAGGACATCACAAGGACATCCTACATGGAAAGCTATTTGGTCTCGACTTAGACACATGGAGTGATAAGGGTTGTTTGATCAAGATCAAAGGGCTGGAGTGAGCCCTAGGAAGCTTTTAGAGCTCCTCAAAGCTGCTGGGGAAGTTTTAATTAGGGTGGATTTGATTAGGAACTTATTTGATTACATTTAGCCCCTTTAAAACCCCCATATTGACTGTTTGACTGGTCAACCAGTCAAACATTAGTGAGGTGGCAGTCAAGGGGAGCCTTGAATACTGTTAG
This sequence comes from Dendrobium catenatum, assembly GCF_001605985.2. Lineage (NCBI taxonomy): Eukaryota > Viridiplantae > Streptophyta > Magnoliopsida > Asparagales > Orchidaceae > Dendrobium > Dendrobium catenatum. The sequence continues at coordinate 19,734 of NW_021319921.1, forward strand.
GATAATTTGTTGAGGTTCAAATATGGTGGATTAGCCCTAAGCTAAGAGGTTTAGTCATTTAGAGCTAAATGAGGTATTTGTTGATGGGGTTGACCAGTCAACCGGTCAAATTGACTTATGACATGGTATGAAGGATGGCATTGTATGGGTTTATAGCATGATGATTGGGTGATTTCTGGGTTTTAATAGGTTGTTTGGGTCATAAAGGCTTATTGGGCCCTTAATGGGCCTTTAGGCCAAAACTGGTTGACTTGGTCAACCAGATGGGTCCAGGATCTGAATATAGGTTCAACAGGTTTGAAATATTATTTTGAGTCTATTGGATGTGATCCTAGGGTCTGGGGAGGTCATTCGGTTCAAAACACATGTTTGGACCCTTAAAGGGCCTATTGGGTCAAACCTGTTGACTTGGTCAACCAGGTTGACCCAGGGGTTCCAACAGGTTTGAAATGACATTTGAAACTTGCTGGAGATGATTGAATTCGATTTGGAGTTCATTTGGTTTGAAATCACTATTTGAGCCCCATAGGGGTATTTTGGTCATCTTGGACTCATGCCCACTGGGGGCTGAAATGAGTCCAGGAAAATACAATTTATTAATCAACATATCAGGATTAAGGGTCTGGAAGTGACTAGAGGCTTTGGTGAAGGCTCTAAGGTCAGAATCTTCTAGGTGACATGTCTAGTGGCATAGGCTGTAAATATTTGAAGGTTTTACAGACTTTGGGTTTTGATTTAGTTTATGGGGTTAGGGTCCTCATAATGGACTCAAATTTGGAGGGTTTCCTCCAGAGACATGTCCCATCAGTATGCAACTGAAAGACTTTGAATCGGAGGTCATTTGATTGGATTTTGAAGTGCTTGAAAATTCACTGGAAAAGGCTTTTAGGACTTGGCCTTTTAGCATTGAATTTGGTTTGGATTTCTAAGATCTGAGTAGATCCTAAGGTCTGGATTTAGGAGAATCCTACAGTTAAGATTGGTTTGGAGATTGACTTGATTTGGGGTCAAGATTGGTCCAAGTGACCTCTTACAAAAATGAGGTCAACAGAATGTTAGATAAGATTCTTAGAGATGCAGATGGCGCTAGTATTGTTAAATAGGATCAAAATTATGCCTATGAGTAATCCTAAATCTAGAATTTGATGCTTCAACTAAAGGACTTGGGCCACATAATTTCCGAAGGTAATGTACTCAGCTTCAATAGTGGAAAGTGTAATAGGGTTTTATTTTCTACTAGACCAGGAGACTTAAGACGTTCATATAAATTGGCATGCTCCAAATGTGCTCTCTATATCCATCCTATATACTGTAAAATAAAAATCAGAATATCCAATAATTTAAAAAGAAGTGTTGTGCCTAGGATACTAGATTCTTAAATTTTGGGTCCATAAGAGATATCTAAGGATTCTCTTAACTGCAGTCTTATGGGATTCTTTAGGATCAGCTTGAAGTCTAGCACATAGACAAACACTAAACACTATATCAGGTCAACTAGCAATCAAGTAAAGTAGTGATCCAATCATTCTTTTATACTTTTTTTTATCAATAGATTTTTCATTTAAGTCCTTATCCAACTAAACACTGGAGCTCATGGGAGTATTTATTGGCTTGGTTTTATCCACTTCATATTTTTTCATGATGTCCTTAATGTATTTCTATTGATTTAGAAAGGTTCCATCATCCATTTGTCTTGTGCTAAACCCTAAAAAGTAGGATAATTCTCCCATTATATTCATCTCAAGTTCCTTACACATTATTTTAGAAAAATCATCACATAATCTTTTATCAGAAGATCTAAAAAGTATATCATCAACATAGATCTAAATAATGAATAACTCATCTCCTACTTTTATTAAAAAAAAGGTGGTGTCTACACTCACTTAACAAACTTCCTCTCTAATAGGAATATGCTAAGCCTCTCATACCAAGCTCTGAGTTCCTGTTTCAATCCATATAAGATTTTCTTTTAATTTGTAAACATGATTTGGATATTGGGAACTCTCAAAACCTGGGGGTTGCTCTATAAACACATCCGCTTTTACCCCATTTAAGAAGTCACTTTTAACATATATTTGGAAAATCTTAAATCTCATATAATAGGAAAAGGCTAGTAGCACTCTAATGGCTTCTAATTTAGCTATAAGGGCAAAGGTCTCCTCAAAATAAATCCATTCTAACATGTTTTACCCCTTAGCCATGAATATTTCCTTATTCCTAACCACCTTACTAGAATCATTCATTTTATTCTTAAGGATCCATTTGGTTCCTACCACACTTTGATTCTTAGTTATTTCTTCCAACTCCTAAACATCATTCATCATAAATTAGTTAAGTTCTTCTTGCATAGTTAGGATCCAGAATTCATCAGAAAGGGCTTTATTGATTTTGGTGGGTTCAGTTATTGAGATAAAGGAAGAGCGGTTTACTTCCTTCCTAAATTCATGTCTTCTTCTAACACCTTTAGAAGGGTACCTTAAGAACAGTTCTTTAGGATGACTCGAAGAATATCTCCAATCTCTAGGCAAAGTGTGTCTAAGTTTTACCATTTCCTCTAGATTTGTACTTTGTACTCCTCAGGTAATCTCATATACTCCATCAGTGTTTTGAGGCTACACCATTTTCTCCAAATTTTCAATTTCTTGGTTAATCTCTCTAACTTCATCTTCTTCTTCAATTCTAGACTTCTTAGGATCAGATTCATCAAACACTACATGTGTAGTCTCCTCCACCACCAATATCCTCTTGTTAAACACCATAAAGGATATCCCAATACTTGAATATTTTAAGAACACTCCTTCATCAGATTTTGGGTCCAATTTTCCTAAGAGTGATTTCTCATTGTTAGGAATAAAAACCTTATAGCTAAAGACATGGAGGTGGGAAATGTTGGGTTTCCTACCCTTAATGATCTCATAGGATGTCTTATTCAGTTTGGATCTAACATTTACCCTATTCAACACATAAGAAGCTGTGTTTATCGCTTAAGCCCAAAAGTATTTTAGAAGTGAATATTAAATAAGCATGGGTCTAACATCTTTAATTAAGGTCCTATTCTTTCTTTCAGGTACCCCATTTTGCTGAGGGTCATAGGAGCTGAGAAGTTATGACTAATCTCTTTATCCTCACAGAAGTCTATAAATCTCTCATTTTCAAACTCTCCACCATGGTCACTATGGATGGTCAAGATCTCACAATATAATTTTTTCCTAATCTAAGTGGATATGGATTCAAATTCAACAAAAGATTCACATTTATGTGATAGAAATCTAATCAAAGTGAATCTCAAGTAGTCATCGACAATCATAAATCCATAAACTTTTTCCACTAAGTTGGCAGTGCTAATATGTCCGAACAAATCCAAGTGAAGGGCTTCTCAAGGTCTAGATGTGCTTATATCATTAATGGAATGGAAAGAGGATTGGACTTGTTCCCTAGTTAACATCCATCACACTGGTGGTCCTTAGTGAACTTAAGCTTGGGGATACCTCTACCTAGGTTTTTTTGGGTTACGTTTATTAGGGTTTTCATACTAGCATGATATAACCTTCTATGCCACAACCAAGACTCATCAGCAATAATTTTTAAGCAAAATGAAGTAGCACATTCAATGTTATTTAAATCAATCATGTAAATATTATTATTCCTTTTTTGTTACAAAATAGTATTGTTATTGATGGGTTTGGCAAAAATTTTATGATAAATCCCTTATGAAAAACCTGATTGATGCTGAGCAAATTATGTTTCAAGCTATCAATAAGTAAAATATTTTCAATCAAAAGGTTCTTAAAATTTTGGATTATACCTGTGCCCACAACTTCCCTAGTGGTATCATCTCTAAGGGTGACATTGTCTCCAGCCCTACCTTCCAACGAAAGGAATTGATTGTCATCTCCAATCATATGTTGCGAGCATCTTCTATCCAGGTATTACATGCTCTCATAAGATCTTGTGTGAGAGCACACCTAGAAAATCATTAAATATCAGATTTAGAAAGCTAAACACATTTGGGTCCCTTTTTATGAAAAGAAAAATACAATGCATGTGTGTTATGCTGTGAATCATGTAATTTGGGTCTTCACACCTAATATGTACTATGGTGAACAATGCAAGAGTGGGAGATATGTACTAGCTTGCAACATGAAAAATATCTTACACTAGGAAAAGTGTTTATTAATCTATTTAGGTTATAGTGTCTCTTCCTAGATTTCAAAACTTTTGGCTTTGAATTAGGATTAAAAAATTATTTAGGTGTGGGTGGAATCCTATTTTCCTTATGTGATTTCAATTTAGTCTTAAAAAATGAGTTTATATTTTCTAAAATAATATTATCAACTTTTAAATAGTGCTCCCTGCTCTCAAATTCATCAATATATATTTTAAAATCATTTTCAAGTGTAGTGAGGGTTACTTTTAATGAATCATGCTCAATGACTAACTCAGAATGCTTTTTATTTAACTCATCAAGTTCATCAAGTAATGACATTTCATTGCTATCTAGTGTAGAGTGATCTTTAAGCAAAATTTCATGCTCTTTTTGCAAAGTTAAAAATCTAATTTTAGGATAGCATGTAATTTCTTAAGTTTCTTATTTGATGCATAATTTTTTTCAAAAATGTTAAGTAATTGATCGTAGGTTATTTCATGTACCTCTTCTTGGTAAGACTGACCAAGATGATCATCCGCCATCAAACACAAGTCCTCTTCAGTTTTAGTCTAAGAGGGCTTTGATGCAGAATCTGCCTATAATGCCTTTTGGATCTGCTTCTTGTCCTTTATGAACTTGGATTTATCCTCACCCTTCTCCTTTCTTGGGTAAGTCTTAAGTGTAAGATAATGAACTTTAACATATCTCAACTTCCTACATTCAAAACAAATCATATCAGAAGGACTTTTAGGATTCTTGCTCTCTTACCTTTATTCCACTTATAATTGTGCTTTTGTTTCTTTCTTTGAAAACTTTTGAATTTCCTAGTGATTAATGCAACATCATTACTTTCAGACCAAGAAGAATCAATATCTGTATCGTTAGACTTCAACACTGTAGTTTTCTTCTTCTTTTTATCACATGTATCAAGTTATATTTGGTTCACTCCATACTCGTAAGCAATGAGTGATCTATGTAAGTTATCAATAGAATAAGTATTCAAATCCTTGGATTCAATGATTGTATTTATCTTAGCATCATAGGAAGAAGATAAACATCCTAAAATATTATTTACTTTCTCATACTTAGTGAGTTATCTTCCTAAGGTATGTAGGGAGGTGATAATTTGTGTAAACCTAGTATACAATTTAGATATCATTTCACTATGTTTCATGCGAAATAGTTCGTAGCATGAAGCAAGATATTCAACCTAGATTGTTTAACTTTGCTTATGCCTTCATAGGTGACACATAATCTATCTCATATTTCCTTACAAGTAGAACAAGTTGAGACACACATGTAATCTTCTAATTTTAAAGCACAAATAAAAAAAAAAAATAGTTTAAGCATTTTGTATTAAGTTGTGTTAGATCCCTATCATCAAAAGTTCATTTAGTAAATGGAAGTTTAATTTTTATACCATTGATTTCACGTGATGGTGGTGCATAACCTTCTTTAATAAGCATCCACATGAGATAGTCAATTAACTATAAAAATGTGGCCATGCGAGTTTTTCAGAAATCAAAAGCTATATTATTAAACAGTGGTGGTTGGGCAATGGAATATCCTTCTGTAGTATTTTGGTTACAAAAGTTATCCATGGATTGAAATTCAAAAGTTTTCAAAAACTAGATTTTTTGAATCCAGCTCTGATACCACTTGAAAGTTCATTAGGAATGTTAAGCCCTTATGAACTAGCCTGAGGCTAACCAAGAGGGGTGGGGGTGGGGGGTGAATTGGTTATTTTAAAAAATTCTCAAACAAAAATCATGATCTAAACCATACAAACACCCATATAAAAACAAAGTGCATAAATTAAAATGTGAAAGCATAATAAGAAAGAGCACACTAGATTTTATAGTGGTTTCATCAACTTATCCTACATCTATTCCCCGGAGCCTCTCCTCTGAGTATTGCATTAAACTTAGTGACTCTCTCCTTTTGCTCCCAGAGTAAGGTGAATAAGTTTATACAAAACTCCTTTCCACCGACCCTAATGAGGCAGAGAACCTGACTCCTTTCACTTCCTCCTAAAGAAGGAAGAGAACCTAGATCGATCACTAAAGTAGACCTCTCTAAAACCTCCAAGGAACCAGGAATGATGACTAGAGAAGACGGCTCAGATCCTTGCTTGGAGTAACTTTTGTGAACCCCTTAAAAAATTTCCCCTCACAAGATCCTCTCTCTCTCCCAAGCACTCCCTCTCCTTCTCTTGGCTCTCTCAAGTCAAGATAATATCAAAAGACCCCCTCTTGAGTAAACAAGATATCTTATATAGATGGGCTTAAAATTTACCCTAAATTATAATAAGCCATCAAAGATCATCTAGGACATTTGATCAGAATATTTTCAGCCTTTTAGCCAGAATGATCTAGGAGGGTATAGACGATTAGAATATTTAATTTTTATTATCATCCAGGATGATGAGTACATCATCCTATATGATTAGTTTAAAACATCAAATATCATCCAGAACATCACCCTATTCAGCCAAACTTTACATGTTGGACGATGAAAAAATAATTTATCATCCATGCCAATTCTTAGTTCATCCTGTACATTAGTTCAAATCAATAAATAATATCCAACATATTATTCTATTCATCTAGGATGATTCAGGAAGAAACAAAGGTTTATTTAACTGATTGTCCAAGATGATCATGTGATCATTCAAGATGATATGATCGATCAATCAAACCTTAATTACTTTTCTTAATCAATTTAGGCATAATTATAATTCATTATCCAGGATGATGTCCTATATGATGTCTAAAAATAATAACATGCCTAAAAGAGTTAACGTCTGATTTTTTTTTATTTGAGCCTATTATCTAAGATGATGTGAATATCATCTAGGATGATTTGATTAATTTGACTATCTTAACAAGGATGCCCTAATTAGGGATTCTATTTTTAACTGATATTCTATGATGATTTTGGACCATCCTGTATAATGTGAACAAAAATAGGAAAACTCTTAAGCCTATAAAATTTTTCTCCGTTAGTTTGTGTGTGCAAGTTTACTTTGCATTGTGATCCACATTATTAAATTTGACTCAAAAAATGGAAAAAAACTGGAAATACACTTACAGACTAACTCAATCATAATCTACCCAATGTTGAGCATGCTTGATTTGTAATTGATCTTGTTGACCTGAAATGTTAGTAGGCAGGGCAATAGTAGAAAAATTGAATTGCCAGAAATGTTTGCTATTATCAAAATTATAATCCTTGAATCAAAATTTGCAATAGAAATGTCACATATATCCTAAATCAAAGATGAATATTAGTCTATTTATAGACCATTATTAACTTTTTTAGGTTGAGGTTAAAACCTTACCTAAGGAGGAGTCCAGCTAGGGACTATATAGAGCTTGGAATTTATTCAAAGCATCCTTATATTTACTGGGAGCTTTATGAAAAATGGTTTCCAAAGATATTATCTTAGATGTTAAAAGCATTTGAATTTTTTTTTTGTCCACAGTTGTAGTGAAGGTTGGCCCCCAGGCCATTTCTGATTCTCACAAAATTGACACATCAATAGCTAATACTGTTGAGGTGATAAAAATATTATAGAAGGTTGCCCTTAATAGTGAAAGGATTCTTTTGGATATGTTAATGAATTTTGGTAAAGAAACTAGGTTGATTAAATAATGCTTGAGATTTTAACGTGAACAACCTTTTGTGGTTAGAGTAAATGTTTCCCCATGCCAAGAATCACATTGGCGACAAATTGTTTGATCATGGAATATTTACTCTGGTAGAGAGATATAAAGATTAGGGTGTTAACTTTATATAAGGATCCACATATAAATAGATGAAAGATAAGATTGTGGCATTCATAAGAGACACTAGAGTTTTTATTTGAAAACTCCTAAAAATAGTGAAAAACTATAGAGCCTAACCTAGTTTGATAAAATCCACTAGTACTAAAGGTTGATTACAAATAATATCCCTCCTTGGAGGAGGATAAGGAGGATATTGGCTCAATAAAGAAAAAATAGAAAATTTGTAGAGCTAGTTATATGGTAGTTGTTCTTAAAATAGTGTTGACATATCTATTTGGTCAGTCGAACTATAGTTGGAGGATGAAGGAGGTAAAAGGGACCATAATTGGCATACATCGGTGGTCAAAGGGATCATTATAGATGATAGAGGTTGGAAAGAACACAGTCAAGTGAAGGGGGTTAGAAGGATTGTAAAAAACAGACGATGGTGTTCGAAGGGACCGTAGTTGGCAGGCGGTGGTGGTTGGAGGGACTGTATTCAATAGGCAATAGTAGTCATGGTGGTTTGTAGTCAGTGGGTGATAGTAGTCATGGAGCATTGTAGTTGACAGGTGAAAGTGGTCAGAGGGACCATAGTCGATGGGTGACAGTGGTAAGAGGAACCGTATTTTGCGAGCAATGGTGGTTGGAGCGAATTATAGTCAGTGAGAGATATTGGTTAAATTGATCTTACTCGAATGATGGTGGTCAAAAGGTTTGTAATTGCACGATGGTTGTTGGGCAAAGTTTTAGGAAAGGCAACCTGGTGGTGTGAATTCATCATAGTGGTACCGGGATGGAGCTCCATGATTTAAGCCTCTAAAACTTTTGCTTTCCTCCCCTCCCCTAAAGAAGAAGTGGTCTATTTATATTCTTTTGGGTGTCACATTGCTAGAAAAATATGGAGAAGATCAAGGATAAGTTGGTAGTTTTTTAATGGATGACTGATACCTACTCTCTTGATCATACAAAATTTATTGAGCATTTGAGGGCCTAATGAAGTCAAAATTTGGAGATCTTGGATTCTTCCAATTCATCTCATCGAGCCACTGAATTTGATTATAACCACATCACATTTTGATACAATTTGGTCAATCAGTTAATGTTATGAAACTTCTCATTAGGCTTTGGCCGTTTTGGCTCGGATTGGATTAAATTTTGTGTCATTGGGTTTGTCTCCTTGATATGTTCAATTTGAGTATAAGCTTGCTGAAATAATAATTTGGATGATCCCAAATTTAATTTTGAAAGTTTATGATTCATATTTCCATTGAGATTCACATCTAATTTTGGCAGTTTTTGGTGACATATCAATCCTAAATTACCTTATGATTCATATTTGCATTGAGATTCACATCTAATTTTGGCAGTTTTTGGTGACATATCAATCCTAAATTACCCCAATCCCCAATCTAATTTTCACTTTTTGAACTAAATTGTATGCTCTCTAAAGTTATATTTGTTTTGCAGCTTGTATTTTATCTTAGCTTTCTTTGATATCTCTTCACCTTCTCCAATGTTTAATTGCACCTAAATGAAGCTTATAAAGGACTATGTCAATATTGCCATTGTCTATCAACATTCTTCTTCTTCCCCATCTCCCCTTTTTCTTCTTCCTTATCTACCTTAATATTCTTGATCCCTATGTTATGGTGCTAACAAGACCGTAAATAGAGAGACGAAGAAATAGAAGTATGAAGGACTTTGTTCAAGTTATGCTTTCATTTCATTATCACAATAGGTTTGAAAATAGGTATTTATACAGTACGTTGGGAGTTGAGGATTTTATTATAGAAAATAGAGTTTGTTACATTTGTATGGGTGTGATTGAATCAATTGGTTTTGGATAAATGAATGTGACTAACAAAAGGTTTCCATGGAATAAGTGCTTTATTTGGATGTTCTCCTAATTATTCCTAACTCACCTCCCAACAAGTTGACGACCTAGTCATGCATTGTTAACTTGTCCCCTAATGATATATTAGTGCATAGTGGAGAACACTTAGGTGAAAATGTTGCTAATTGATTTTGAGATGCAACATGATGTATTACGAGTTCTTTAAATTTGATGCAACTATGAATAAATTGAAAGCCCTGAGAGTAAATATATATCATCAAGAATTATGAAATGAAATACAAAATATGAAAGAAAGAAAAAATATAATCTCATTTATGAATGATTTTTTTTGGGTTACTCATCTTAAGTTATCATTAAAAAGAATCACCTTGCCGTGCCTCTAAGCAAATCTTATGAATAGAAAAAAAAAAAGTAAAAAAAAAAAATATAAAAAAAATGTAAGTCACCTTACATCAAATAATCCATGCTTTTTTTTTTATTTCAATGCAATGTCATATTTATAGTTATTACCTGATATTTACAAGAATAAAATTGTTCAATAAATTCCTTCTTAGGGTGATGATATTCTCTTGAAATTTTAAATTTCTATCAATAATGCTTTATTAGTATAACTTTTTATTTTATTGCTTGTATTGAAGAAGAGATTCTTATTAAATTGAATTCTTAAATTGCCTAAAAATTATTCATTGTATAAAGCCTCCTTAATTTAAGCTTTGCTTTATAGGTGAGTGTGTCTTTAAAATGAAAAATTGAAATTATTCTAGTAATGCTTTATTGGTATCACATAGCCTTAATTTAACCCTTTCATTATGATAAGGAGAATTAGCAAAATTTGACATTATTCGGCTTGATTTTAAATTTGAGAAGGGACCATAGTTTTAGGAGTAGATAGAAAGGGACAAAAATTTCTTCATAAGTGCAAGTAAACTTTAGTAACACATTTTGAATATTATGAAATCATTCTTTTGTTGAAATCCATGCCATGGTAGACATTAAGATTTATTCTTTGCTTGTTAAAGCGTATCAATTCATGACAAAAAACTGATCTTATCAAAGGATATGTTGCCTTGAAACCTATATCATTATTCTATGTCAACTCTCCCCTTATTTACAAACTTTTGTAGAAGAGTAAAATGTTTAATGTTGGATTGATTTGTAGCTTGGGTCATTAAATACTTCGGTGATGATAAAAATAAAATAATGTTGCAATGCAAAATGCAACTAAGGAAACCTAAAGTGGGTCGAATATTCTTGATCTCATAAACAAAATATTTTAATCTAATCAACGTTCAAACAATGTTAGTATTAGTTTCAAAACTAAGGAGTGACACAACAAGCAAAAAAAAAAAAACCACTTAACTTCTAAAATAGGAGATTAAAAAAATGTTAAAGTTATAAATGAAAATAAAGCTAATCTGAGATTGTTACTCGTTTTAATCATAATCAAGAAAATATTAAAAAGAAAATATTTCATAATTAGTTTCAGTGACCAAACTAAGAAGTATTACAATTAGCCACCACACCCTTAACTTTTTGAAGAAGAGATTGGAAAGTACATGTTTAAATTGTAGATAAAAATTAAACAATAAGCGAAAGAATAAGCGAAAGTGGGGTGGATGCCTCTTTATCATAATAAAAGAAATTATTTTAATGTTATAACTTTTTAAAAATGATTAGGTAAAGTTATCAACCAAAAGTTTAACTTAAGAAGCTATATGAACAAAAACAATTTAAAGAAGAGATTGAAAAGAAAAATACCGGCGGTTTAACCGTCGGTAGTTCCAGTGGTCAATTGATCGTCAGAAATACTGTTGGTATTCACCAAATTTGCTGTATATATATATATATATATATATATATATATATAAAGAGAGAGATAGAGATAGAGATAGAGAGAGAGAGAGAGCTATTCTCATACCCATGAGATGGTTCTTATTTAGCTCTGATTCCAAGTTGATAAAGAGATAATGGTGGTTAATGAAGGAAGGATGTGGATCATGTCCACTATTGAATATTAGATGAAGGCTTGCTTAATTATGTAGGATATATATAAATAAGTGTAGAATATAGATCTACCATCATGACAATGGAAAATAAATACAAATTATGATTAAAAAGAAATGCATTCTTCATTCATGAATAAAATGAGATATAAATATTATTTTATTAGGAACTTATTGAAGTTCCATAACCGAGAACCACCTAACCCTGCCCTTGATCAAAGTGCATACAACATTTTAACAAAATCACATGACAAAAAAATATGCGCAGAAATTTAAAGTGCGGAAGCAAGAAAGAAGAACACATAAGTTTATAGTGGTTCGCTCAACTCGACCTACATCCACTCCTCGGAGGCGCCCTCCGAGTATTGCACTACAATTGTGACTCTCCTTTAGCCTCCACAGCTAGGCAGAGAAGCCTTTACAAAGAACCTCTTTTGCCACCCCGACAAGGCAGAGAACCTATCTCCTTTTGCTTTCTCCTGAAGCTGGCAGAGAACCACAATTTGATGCTGAATCCTTACCTCTACCGACCCTTCCATGGATGAGAAACTCTAGACGAAGAAGAAGCAGAGCGATCCTTGAAGCAACCCTTGTGAATCCCCTCACAAGCTCCCCCTCACAAGATCCTCTCTCTCTCCCTCTCTCTCTTTCTCTCCTCAAGGTCTTCTCAGGTCAAGGCAGTAGCAAAAGATTGTTCAAAATATTGAACAAGAGCTCTTAAATAGAAGAGCTTCAAAGGAGCTCATTAATTGCAAGTTGCCGACAATATCGTCTAGGCCAATATGGACATCGTCCAGGCCGATCAGTACAAATCTCAGAAGATCAGCCAGAGCATCGCCCTGAATACAAACTGGACGATTTAAAATTGGCTTGATCGTCCAGGCCGATCTCACGATCGTCCCGGCCGATCAGTTCAAATCAGAGGAAAATCGTCCAGAGCATCGCCCTGAATTTGTGCTGGCCGTTATTTATCATCCAGAAGTAACTAAGGTTTTTGAGTAGATCGTCCTGGCCGATCCTGGGATCGTCCTGAATGATATGATCATATCAATCATCCTTAATTACTTCCTTAATTTGTCTGATCAATTAAGGCATAATTTGTGAAAATCATCCAGGCCGATCAAAGATCGTCCTGGACTATTACCAAAAATTACAGAATACCTTAATTATTTATGGCGGAAACTTCTTTCTATTTTGAGCTTATCATCCTGGCTGATACACTTATCGTCCAGTACGATCTGGTAATGACGGCTTCCTTAATTAAGAATATCGAATAGAATCTCTATTTTAAACTAAATCGTCCAGGACAATATAAATATCGTCCTGGCTGATGTGAGCAAAAATAGAAATTCTAAGTTTGTCAAGTGTGTGTATGTAGGGTTACTTAGCATCAGTCTCTTTGAACATTACAAATTGACTCAAGAAGAGAAAAAAACAAAGTACAGACTGACTCAACCCTAAACCTACGCAATCTTAAACTGGCTTCGTTTGTTCGTCCGATCTTCGATTCCTAAAAAGTTAGAAATAACAGGCAGTCCAAGAGAATCAATAATGTTTGTCAATCATCAAAACATAAGTCATAAAAATAGATTTGCAACATCCTTAATTAATGTTTCAATGGTATAACTCTAACTAAATTCAATCCTTACTTTAAAAGAAAAGAGTGATGGTTAATTTGATATGTTAAATTAAATCTAATAACACATGGTGAATAAAATGAAATTAATCTTTTATTGCAGTCCAATATTTGGTATGCAATTAATATTTCTTCTTGCTTGATAAAGATAATGGTTGCATAAACAAAATATTATTTCTTCTTTATGGACATGATTCATTGAAAGTTGTGTCATTATGCTATATTAAAACTATTTGCATGGGGCTAATTTAAAGCAATATGTAGCCTTTTTTAGAATCCATACATGCATGAGATATTGTGGATTTTATGAGCCTAGAGGTTGGGACATGATAATATCATGAAGTGTAACCTAAAGAAAGGTAAAAAATACATGAAAGTCTCAGCCAAAGCTAACACTAGATGAAAGTCAAAGATTTGTAGTAGATTTGCGGGAGTCTTTGTGTTAAAAAAATTTTATCTGAAATTGTAACAATTTTAAGACATAAGTTTTTTTCGTATTCTTTATGATAAGTTTGTGGAAGAAACTATACCACAAATGTGCTACAGATTTTCTGCCAAAACTCCGCTGCTAATTTGTCACAAATCTGCTACAAATTTGATGTAAAAAACTTTATATAAATAAGCTAACTAGCAATTTCTTTCATTCGCTCGTTCTTTTTTCTCTATTCGTGACATTTCACGACTCCTTCGACGTTGTTCCCTTGGCATCAACTCCTTCAACAACATTTCTTCCTCTCGCATTCGAAGTCAAACTTCCTCTCTGTTCTTCATGTTTGTAGCCATCATCTCCCCTCTCACTGCAAATATTTGATATATCGATCCTTTGACACATTTGATGGTGTTCCTTCCTATGAAATATGAAGTTTGTCTCCATTCATCTTTGTCATTCCTTAGACACTTCCTTGCCACTATCTGACCTTTGATAAACAACTTTTTGGGCTCCTTCCATGATGTTCCTCCACTCAGATTCAATCGGAGCTTTCTCGTTAAGAAGGTATTCATCTTTCTTCCTTTAATATAATGAGTTTATTTTTCATAGTAATGATGTAATATATAGAGAGATTATTAATAAGATTTGTATTGGATGATTGAAATAGATGGTGATTTTATTAGTAGGATTCATGTTAGATGGTTGAAATGGAGGAATATATATGGCTTATTGTGTGATAGAAATGTTCCCCTCAAACTTAATGAAAAATTCTAAAAAATAGTGGTGAGACCTGCACTGCTTTATGGTGTGGAATATTGGCCATTAAAAGAGAAACTTAATTTTATGTTGTTGCTTAGATAAGGATGCTTAGGTGGATGAGTGCCTGGATGGAGATATTACTAGCAGAATTAATGTTGGATGTTTAAAATGGAGGAATATATCAGGTATATTGTGAGATAAATAAGTTCCTTAAGGGGAAATATTAAAAAATGGTTTTGAGACCTGTAATTCTTTATGGTGTAGAATGTTGGCCATTCAAAGAGAAGCATAATATTAACTTTAGTGTTGTAGAGATGAGGATGCTTAGGTGGATGTGTGGCTTTACGCTTAGATTATATTATTAATGGTAATAGTGTAATGGATGGAGATATTATTAGATGAATTCATGTTGTATGATAAAAATGGAGGAATGCATCGAGCATATTGTGTGATAGAAAAGTTCCCCTCAAACTTAACCAAAATTTCTAAAAATGGTGGTTAGACTTGTAATGCTATATGGTATAGAATGTTGACCATCAAAAGAGAAGCATAATATTAAGTTAAGTGTTAAAGAGATGAGGATGCTTAGGAGGATGAGTGGCTTTACTCTTATAGATAGGACACAAAATGAGCATATACACATAAAGGTTGGAGTAGCTCCAAGTTTGATACTGTATATGTCTCTTGGAAGAAAATCATATTACAACATAAGCTAACAAGTTTATGTTTTTGATGATAACAAACATTGTGGCCCATATCCTTATGTCTAATTATATTTGTAATATATTTTAGTTTGTGTGTACTAATATTTCAGGAATACAATGCACCATCCAATGATGATCTAAGGCTCAAAATTGAGTAGAATAGGTTATGCTGTAAATATTTCTATAATATTTATTAATGTATTTTTTATTTCTTGAGTCAAGTCCTGTAAGGGTGTATGCTAGCTTTGTGACCATGCACACACTCAGGGAGAGTGAGATTGAGTCAAAATAAGAAGTTCAAATTTTGAACTCATCATACTACATTATTTATATCATATTGTATGATCTAACCATCTAACGAACCATACTGGATAATTTAGATCATAAAAGATGATCAACTATGGTCATATAACATAGCAGTCAATCATAATTTAGGCAATATTTTAAAATTTAAATTTTGTTTGAATCATCCAGAATGATATACAACATAATGGATGATCTATCACAATTATGCCTAAATTGATCCTTTAATTAGGAGACTAATTATGGTTAAATTGCTTGATCAGATTGTACAGAATAATCTATGATGATCATACTGGATAATCTTTGATATTTCATGGGATGATCCACCATCGTCCAAGATAAAAACCATAATTTTCTTCCAATCGTATAGGAGATCATACTTGACAATTTAAGGAATTTGTGGGAATATTTGTAAATCACCACCCATAATCCTATATCGTACTAGACAATTATTATAGTATCTTAACGTAATCATCCTAGACAATCATATAATCAAATAGGATGATCTGCATAGATACTTGAACTGATTGTACTGGCTAAAAGTATTATTTTATACTAATCATATAGGACAATCTCAAGATCGTAATGGATGATCTTTAATGGTAGAGTTGAGTTTTTATGATTTTTTAAAGCCCTCTATTTAAGCTTATCCAAAGACATTGTAAGTTTCTTTGTCATGCATCAAGTCTCCATTCTTCCAGAGAAAACTTGAAGAGAGAGCCTTAAAAGGGAGAGAGAAAAGGGTGGAGTTTAAGAGGGAGAAGATCCTTACGGGTTTCAAGGAGTGTTGAGGGGGATTTCTCATATTTTCTTGGGAAAGATTACACCTTAGTACCATCATATTTAAGGTTTATCTTGAGGGAAGTTTTGAGAAGAAGTAGATCTCTCTGGTGTGAAAGGACCCAACTACTCTACCGCATCGGGGAATTCAAGGTTCTCTACCTCACCGGGAGAGTGAAAAAGAGTCAAGGTTCTTTTCCTCACCAGGAGGGTGAAAAGGATTCAAGGTTCTCTTTCGAAAGTTTGAATAGGTTGTTTGACTTAATAAATTTTTTCCACGGCTAACTAAGAGGAGAAGTGAATTGGTAATTTAAAAATCTCTTGGTAATTTAGAAAATTGATTTAAGATTTTCAACACAATAATATTTGTACTCAAAATAATTTTTTAACCACTAAAAGTAAATGTGCAAAAAATAAAAGTGTAGTAAAAATAAAGGCAGAAGAACATCAAATTTTATAGCTGTTCAGTCCAATTAAAACTACATCCACTCCCTGCAGACTCCTTCATGTATATTACTATGACAAAGTGACTCTCCTTTTGCTCCCACAATAAGGCAGAGAAGTCGTAACAACAACCTCTCTTCCACCAAACCCTAATGAAAGTACTAATGTCCTTTCTTACCCTCTTAGTGATGGCAGAGTACCAATATCCTTTCTCACCCTCCTGGTGACAGCGCAGTTCCAACATCCTTTCTCATCATCCTGATGACAGCAGAGTACCAGCATCCGTTCTCACCCTCCTAGTGATGGCAGAGTACTGGATCTACTCAAAAGATTTTCTCTTAAGAGTCTTTAAAGAAATAGGATAGAGATTTGAAGAGCATATAAAGAGATCTCACCTTTGGGTAATCTTGTGAACCCTTCATAATTTTTACTTGCAATACCTCCCAACCCTCAGTACCAAATACTATCCCAAAACACTCTCTATATCACTTCTAAGAGAAAATTCATAGAAGAGGTAGGATAGTTAGTTTTTAGGACTCTTATATATGAAGGACAAGAAAAACCATCTAGAAAACTAAAAATTTTAAGTTGAACGTACTTGGATCGTATAATACGATACTTTGTATGTATGAATAGTTCAAAAAATCCATGTATAATCCTGCATGAACTGATTTCATACTCTGTCAATCATATATACGAAATGACATTGTACTGTACAAATAGTTCAAAATTTAATAAGTTCGTCCGATACGATTTCGTATGAACCTATTTCGTATATTGGTCATCATCTGTACTAACCTTACTTCGTACATTATGAAATTTTAAATCAAATCATTCTTCGTATGGTTCAAACATGGACGAACCCATTTCATATTCTATATATCATCTATATGAATTAAGTTTTGTATAGTACAAATAATTCAAAAAATTTACATCTTCATGTGGGATGAACTGGTACACAACCATTTCATGCTTTGTATGTCATCTGTTCAAACTCCACTTTGTACAGTACAATCAGTTAAAAAAGATGGTGAGTTTGTTTGTGAAAAACTGGTACATATTCATTTCATACTCTGGATATCGTCTATATAAATCCAACTTTGTATAGTACGAATAATTCAAAAGAAAATTTTTGAGGCATGATTTGATTAACTTCATTTTGGAGAGACTTTCATATCAAATCGTCCAGTACGATTCAAGATTATACAATATGATTAGTTTTAGAAATAAAAGTTTTGACTCACTCCCCGAGTGTGTGTGTGTGTATGGTTATCGAATTACAATCACACTCTCTCAAACTAAAAAAGATAAAAAAAATTACAAACTTCAATTACAAGAAACCCTAATATAATCTGTCTTGAAGTCTTTGATAGTCCGGAGTACGTTTTCCTTGAAACTTTAGTACAATCAAATAACACAAACAAAATTTTTCCAATATGTATTAGGAGAAATAGTAATCAACACTATAATAATTTGGTATCATAAAAAACTCACATGATATAAAAAATTTAGTTTTGAAAACTAAGTTACAACAATGTCCCTGTTTTTTACTATGGCCAAAATTCATTGTTTGAATTAACACTTAAGACAATTTTTCTCTTAAGCTCTCCATAAATGAATGACCAATTTAAAATAATCGATTCCAATGAAAATCAAAAGCATAATAACAAATTTAAAAGACCCAAAAACTTAAACAAAAACAACATAACAAAAAGACACAAAACCTAAATAAAAACAACACAACAATCACACACACAATAACACAATACATACATCACAAAAATCACACAACAAATAATCATAAAAAACATCAAACAACATTAAATAAATAATATATCAAAAAATAACTAATGACACCCCCCCCCTTTTGATAATAATAAAAAGGGAAGTACATCTTTTTAAAAAGATAAGTTTCTATGAATAAATCAAAATAGTTAATGAAGAAGAAGATTTTAAACTAATTACTAATATAATATTAACTTTCTAATGCTAAAAAGAAAAACTAAAATTTTAAATCAAATAATAACTAAGATTAGAAAAGTCAACCAGTTTCAGTGTTTATTATAGACATATCAAATAAAAATAAGACATCTATTTTACAACAATTATAGCTAAATGGAATTTATCTATAAGAACATGAAATTAATCTTCTAATCTACATCCAATCATAATTTAATTTAAAAGTTTGAGAGATTAAATTTTACTAGGAAATTAATTTGTAGAGCAAATTAATTCAATTTTTTTTTCTAGAAATCAATTACAAATAATTTGTCTTTAAAAACTTAACCAATTCAAGAAGAGTAATTTCAATTCAAGTCAAAACATCATTCCATTTAACATTTAAAACACATACAAATATTACATCATAATAGAAATCGAAGAACCACAACATGAAGAAACACATGAAATCATAAGAAATATCTCAAAAATAATTACAAAAATCTCAAAAGTATGTACAATAATGAAGTAATAACTAAAATCATTAAGGGTCTTTTGTTGGAGGTGGTTGAGGGGTGAACATTGTAAAGTTACTACTAAGAGTGTTGACCGAGTTGAATTGACCTCGGATCCACCCCATGTCTTTATTGCATCTCGCAACCTACTGGTTTAGGTAATTCTCAATTTGATCAAAATGTTTATCAAAATGAGATTTCAGTCTATTAAGATGCTGGACCATTTCTTGATATAAATTTTGATCTAGTCCAGGTGCTAGAGCAGGGGCTCCTTCTTCTTCCTCCAAATCTTCACTCTCAAATCTTTAATCCTAACAAAAAAGTGCATGAAAAGAGGCATCGATAAAGTAAATAGAAATTTGATTGGGAGGATAAGGATGGATTAGGTTGTACTTTTTTTTTAAATGTAGGAAACTAAGTATCCTAAGGCTACATTTTTCTTCCTCCTATTGTGAGGAAGTCCAACATTAAAAAGTTTATAAATGTAGTATATGATTAGTTAGGCTTCATCAATAGGAGTATTGGTCATGATCAAGTATGTGACAGTAAACAAAAGAGGAGTCAGATTGATATGATCACCATCTTTGGGAATAATAGAAGTTCTCAAGATATGTTGGGTGATACTTGTATTTTGGTTAAGGGTATACACATGAGAAAGATGACTTACTTGTGCAACACCTCTAAGAGTATGGTTTATTTTTGACGAATCAAAATTTGCTCTTGAAGTCTTGGTGTGTGCTCTAACCCCTTGAGTCCTAAGGTGAAGGAAGTTGCCTAGATCTACTTTAGTTATTTCAACTCACTGCTTAAAGACATAAGAGGCCATCCTAGTATGATCTTGGTTCACTTTCATGTTTGTAAGAAAGATTTTTGAAATCTTCTAAATGATAGGCATTGATCAAGGTGAGGATAAAGAAAATTGAGTCGAGGCAAAAAGAGGCATAACCGAGAAGTTTATGTCACTTTAAATCAGGAGACGAGAGGAGGTAATTTTGGCTCCAATGAAACATTCGAAGGCTTCCTCATTTTTCTTAGAAAGAAAGTTCTCATCTCTACCAGAGCAATACGAAGAGCCCTTGGAAGTGCGTAGATGTTTACTACTACTAGCCATTCCTAAAGATGAGACTCGAGATGGTTTGAGATCAAATAGGATTGTGAAGAAAAAACAATCCATGACTTTTTAATTTAAGGAATAATGAGCTATCATACAGTACAAAATTTTCATCATATGTACAATTATAAAATTGTACAGGACAAAAAATATGTTGTATATATGAATAAAAATGGCCAAAAAATGAAACAACTTTTCAGAAACAACCAATCCTGAGGAGTTGTTACATATAGGCTTTTTGACCATACGATCATACAGATGAATACCTATTTTTCCAAAACAATCAGAATATTAAAGATCATTTTACCAATTAGGTTCATCGACATGAGAAATGGATAACAAGATCGTAGAGATAAAATTGGATTTCAAATGTACAGTCTTATTAAAAAATAACTGAACATTTGGAAAACTGACCTCAATCGTACAGACGCATGCCTGATCATACAAATGATGATGACATCTTATAATATGATAGGCATTGAAAAACTCAATCTTACATGGTCAACTCATAAAAATTTCATGTACACGCTATAGAATTTGTATAGTATAAAAAAGTTTATACAATATGAAGAAAATAAAATAAACAAGACATGATAAATAAAAAACCTTTTCAAAAACCAATCACTTAAGATCTAATGTCATGCAACAATGAAAAACAAAACCAATAATGCAATACTAACGAAAGAAAAATAAACACAACTAATGAAACAAACAAACATTAATAAACAACCAAACACTAATAAATAAACAAAGAAAAACAAACAAACACATCAATACATTACAAATCAAATTTTTAGAAATTCAATTTTAAGTGTATAGATCAATCACACATAATCTGGTTCTTAAGGTGCTAAATGTTTCAAAAGCTAGTGGTTTTGTAAAAATATCTGCAAGTTGATTCTCAGTAGCAAAATGATCTAATTCAATTTCTCCCTTAGCCACATGATCTCTAATGAAGTGATGCCTTATATCAATATACTTGGTTCTTGAATATTGAATAGGATTCTTTGAAATACATATGGCACTTGTATTATCACAAAAAATTAGAATAGTGTTAATTGAAAATCTTAAGTCAATTAGTTGTTATTTTAACCAAAGAACCTGTGCCTCATAACTATATATGACAATGTATTCTGCTTTAGCAGTACAAAGAGTTATTGAATTTTATTTTCTACTAGACCAAGAAACTAAAGAGTTTTTTATAAATTAAAATGTTTCATTAGTACTTTTTCGATCAACCCTATATCCTATAAAATCAAAATCAGAATATCTAATGATTTCAAAAGAAGAGTTGTGCTTAGGATACCAAATCCCTAAGTTTTGAGTTCCTAAAAGATATATTAGAATTTTCTTAACAACAATCAGATGTGATTCCTTTGGATCATCTTGAAATATAGCACACAAATAGACACTAAACATGATATCTCATTTGCTAGTAGTCAAGTAAAGCAATGATCCAATTATTTCTCTAATTTTTTTTATCAAAAGATTTTCCTTAGGGTACTTATCTAACTGTACTGAAGAACTCATTAGTGTACTCACTATTTTAGTATTATCCATTTTATATTTCTTAAGGATGACCTTAATATACTTTTACTGGCTAAGAAATATTCCTTCCTCATTTTATTTTCTACTAAAACCAAGAAAGTAACTCAAGTCTCCCATCAAACTCATTTCAAATTCACTACTCATTATATTTGAAAATTTATCACAAAGATTTTTATTGGTGGATCCAAGAAAGATATCATTAACAAATATTTGAACAACGAGTATGCCATATCCTACTCTTTTTAAGAAGAGAGTGGTGACCATACTTCCTTTAACAAAAGACCTTTTTAATAAGAAAGTGCTTAACCTCTCATATCATGCTCTATGTGCTTATTTTAATCCATATAATGCTTTTTTCAATTTAAACAGATAATTAGAGAATTTTGAATTTTCAAAACCAAAATGTTGCTCAACATAAACATCCTCTTATATTAACCCATTACGAAAGGCACTCTTTATATCCATTTAAAATAATTTAAACCCTTTAAAAATGCAAAGGCTAGTAATACCCTTATTACTTCAAGTCTGGCTATAGGGGAAAGGTTTCCTTAAAATCAACTCCTTCTATTTGATTATACCCTTTTGCCACCATTCTTTCCTTGTTTCTAATCATAACACCTAAATTATTCATTTTATTTTTGAACACCCACTTAGTTCCAACAACACTTTTATCTTTAGGCCTTTTAATCAATTCCCAAAAATCATTTCTAACAAACTAATTCTCTTCTTGCATATTTAAAATTCAAAATTCATCTAAAAGTGCTTGATTTATATTAGTGGGTTTAATCATTGATATAAAGATAGAATGGTTTACCTTTTTGTAAGTCCATGCCTAGTTCTAACACCCTCATTAGCTTTACCTAAAATATATTCTTTAGGGTGACTCTTAGAAAATTTTCATTCTCTAGGCAAAGCTTTTTTTGTTCCAACCTTCTCTTCCATATTTTTCTTTTTAATTCCTTAGGAGATATCTTCAATATGATGGCTCTACTGAAATGCTAGATTCATAAAAAACTACATGTGCGATCTCTTCAACTTCCAAAGTTCTCTTATTAAAAACCATATAGGATTTGCCAACACTAGAATATCCTAAAAAAATTCCTTCATCAGATTTAGGATCAAATTTTGCTAAAAGAGTTTTGTCATTATTATGAATGAACACCTTACATAAAAAAAATGCAAATATGAAAGATTAGGTGTTCTCCCCTTAAAATATTCATAAGGTGTTTTCTTCAACTTGAATATATTGTTCACCCTATTTAGAAAATAATAAGTCGTACTAATCGCTTCAAGCCAAAAATATTTAGTAAGTGAATATTCTGCCAATATGGCTCTAGCAGCTTCTATCAAAGTTCTACTCTTTCTTTTGATAGTCTAATTCTACTGAGGGGTCCTAGGTGCTAAAAAATTATGGTCAATTCCTTGCTCTCTATAAAAATCTTTAAATTTTTTATTTTCAAACTCTTATTCATGATTACTTTGAATTGATAAAATTTCACACCTTAGTTACCTCTGAATCTATGTAGAAAAGTTTCTAAGTTTATCAAATGATTCACTCTTATGAAATAAGAATTTGACTTAAGTGAATCTTAAAAAATCATCAACTATCAGAAACCCAAAAACTTTACCTCCTAGACTTATAGTGCTAATTTGTTCAAAAAGATCCACATGAATGATTTCTATCGGTTTGCTAGTTCTAAGATCTTTAATTAAATGAAAGGAGGACTTCACCTATTACTTAATTGACATGCGTCACATAGGTTATTCTTACTGAAGTCTTGTTTGGGTATCTCTCAAACCAATTCTCTCTAAGTAATCTTCCTAAGTTTTTTTATTCTTATGTGACAAAGTCTTGTATGCCATAACTATGATTCATTAGTAATTGTTTTGAGACAAAAATCATTAAAATATTTAACAAAATTCAAATTAAACATGTACATATTATTTACCCTATTTCCATGCAATATATTAATTCCATTTTGACTTATAATACAACTTGCACGAAGGAAAATAATAATACTATAACCTTTATCACAATGGTGACTAATACTCACCAATTTTTATTTTAAGCCTTCAACTAATAATACATTTTCAATGAAAAAATTATTATTATTTCTAATCATATATGTACGTACCACTTTCCTTGTGGTATTATCTCTCGATGTCACTTTTCCTCCATTCCTGGCTTCTAGCGATATGAATTATGTTGTGTCTCAAATCATATGCTTTGAACATCCACTGTCAAGGTACCAAAAGCTCTCATGAGGACTTATATGAGAGCGTTTTTACAAAATGATCAAACATTAGACTTGGGAACCCAAACAAGTTTGGGTTCTCCTCTTGGTAATAATAATCTAGATGTCTATTTGATATGTTATAATTTATGCATCTTAGGTCTCCACACTAGATATGCTCTACCATAAATCGTACAAGTATGAGAGATATGACCAATCATTCCACAAAAAAAATATTTTGCACTAGAAAAAAGATTTATCAATCTATGTGAGTTATAATGTTTTTCCTAGGTTTTGTAACTATACACTTCTAATCATGATTATAAAATTATTCAAGTGTAGGAGGTGTCTTACCTACCTTAATGGCATTTAATTTTTCTACAATATATGAGTTTGTGTTTTTTAAAGTCAAATTATCAAATTTCAACTCAGGTTCTTTTTGATCTAATTCAATCATAAATACTTTAAAATCATTTTTAAGTTTACTATGAGATGATTTCAATAATTCATGCTTTTTATTCAAATCATCATACTCATCCAATAATTTCTTGTGGTTGATATCAATAGATGCGTGATCATTCCTAAAGATTTCATGCTCTTTTTGTAAATTTAAATACTCTATGTTCAGTTTGGCATGCAATTTTTTGAGTTTCTTGTATGTAGTATGGATTTTCTCAAAAACTTCAAACAACTCATCATAGGATAAATCACATACCTCCTCTTAATCTGACTAATCAAGTTTCTCAGCCATTAAACACAAATTTGTGACATCCTCTATTTCTATTTTAAAGAATCTAATGATGAGTTCGCCCAAAATACTCTCTGCAGTCTTTTCTTTCCCTTCCTAACATTGGTTTTCTTCTCAACTTTCTTCTTGCAAGGATTAACTTTGATATTCAAGAAATTATATTTAATATGTATCGGCTTCTTACATTCATAATAAATTACTTCATTAGATGTTTTTTTCATTTCTGTGGAACTTACCATTATTCCACTACCTACATCTCCTTTATTTTCTTCTCAAGAAACTTTTGAATTTCCTCATCATGAGTGCAATATCATCTTCATTCTCAGGCTATGACTAATCATTTTCGAGTCATCGACTTTCATTGTGTTGTTTTCCCCTTCCGCTTGTCACCTACATCAATTTGTCTTTGAGTCACTCCTTGCTCGTAAGCAATCAGTGATCCAAGAAGATTGTCAATAAAATAACTAACTAGGTCTTTTGATGAAGTTATGGCTGTTTTTTTTACAACATAAGCAATATATAAACAACATAGAATTTTATTAACTTTTTATAATTCATTAGTTCCCTACCTAAAGCATGCAATGAAGTGACTATCTGTATAAAATGAGTACACATGTCAGGCATTGATTCATTCAGTTTAATGCAAAAAAGTTTGTAGTTATGTAATAGAATGTTCAGTGTGGACTGTTTCACTTCATTAGTTCAAATGTTATGCAAAGTCTATCCCAAATTTATTTTCCAGTTTTACAGGTTGAAACAAGTATATAGTCCTCATATTTAAGGGCACATAAAATACTATTTAAGCATTTAACATTTAGTTGAGCTAGTTCTTTTTCCACTACTATCTAATCAATAAATAGTGTTTTAGTCTTAATGCCATCAACAAGTCTAGTTGGTCTATTGTAATCTTCTTATACAAAAATTCACATGCGATAGTGAAGCGATTAAAGAAAAGTATACATATGAGTTTTTCAAAAGTTGAAAGGAATGTTATCAAATAGTGGTGGTCTAATGATCGAATATCTTTTAAGATTGTTAAAGTAAAAGTAGCCAAGATCATTTTTAAAAAATTATGTAAACCTTAATTTTTTGAATATAGGCCCTGATAGCACTTGAAAGTTCAAATAGGTTGTTAGACCTAATAGATTTGTCCCAAGGCTAACCAAGACGAGTGGTGAATTGGAAATTTAAAAATCTCTTAGTAATTTAGAAAACCAATTTAAGATTTTTAGCACAACGATATTTTTTCTCAAAATAATTTTTCATCCACTAAAAGTAAATGTGTAAATAATAAAAAATACAGAAAAGTAAAGATAGAATAACACCAAATGTTATAGTAGTTGGGTCCAACTAAACCTACGTCCACTTCTTAAGGCTTCAGGTATTGCATTGTATTAAAGTGACTCTCATTTGACTCCCTTAGCAAGGCGGAGAAGCCCTTACAATAACCTCTCTTCCACCAACCCTAGTGTGGTAGAGTAACGACATCCTTTCTCACCCTCCTGGTGATGGAAGAGTTTCAAAATCCTTTCTCACTCTACTGGTGATGGCAGAGTACCAACTTTCTTTCTCACCCTCTTGGTGACAGTAGAGTAGTATTGTCCTTTCTCGCCCTTTTGGTGATGACAAAGTACCAACATCCTTTATTACCCTCCCGGTGATGGCATAGTAATAGTTCTCAATCAAAGATCTTCTCTCAAGAGTCTTCAAAGAAATAGGTCAGAAATTTAAATAATATACAAATAGATCCTCACCTTTGGGCAACTTTATGAACCCTTCAAAATTTTCACTTGTACGATCTCTCAACCCTCACTCCCAACACTCTCCAAAAACACTCTCTCTATCACTCCCAAGATAAAATATTTAGAAGAGGTAGGTTAGCTAGTTTTTAGGACTCTTATATATGAAGGAAAATAAAAATCAACTAGAAAATTGAAAATTTCAAGTTGAACATACTTTGATTATACAGT
Organism: Dendrobium catenatum; assembly: GCF_001605985.2. Classification (NCBI taxonomy): domain Eukaryota; kingdom Viridiplantae; phylum Streptophyta; class Magnoliopsida; order Asparagales; family Orchidaceae; genus Dendrobium; species Dendrobium catenatum. The sequence continues at coordinate 46,629 of NW_021319921.1, forward strand.
ATGATTATACTTTATACGTATGAACTATTCAAAAAATCAATGTACAATCTTGTATGAACTAATTTTGTACTCTTGCAGTCATACGTATGGACAGACATCGTACTATCAAAATTGAATAAGTTCATATGGTATGATTTTGTATGAACCTATTTGTATACTGGTCATTATTTGTACAAGCCATACACTGTATAGTACAAACTATTAAATTAAATCATGCTTCATATAGTACAAACATGGATGAAATAATTTTATACTTTGGACCATCTATATGATTTAAATTTTATATAGTATTAATAATTCAAAAATTTATCTGTTCATATGGGATGAACTGGTACGCACCCATTTCATACTTTGTACGTCATATGTATAAACTCCACTTCATATAGTATGACCATCTTAAAAAATGGTGAGTTTGTTTGGGATTAATTGGTACATATCCATTTCATACTCTAGATATCGTCGTTACTAATCCAACTTCGTACAATACAAATAGTTCAAAAGAAAATTTCCAAGTCATGATTCGATTAACTTTATTTTGGAGGAAACTTCATGTGAAATCGTCCAGTATAATTTAAGAATCATATTGTATAATTAGTTTTAAAAATAAAAGTTTTGACTCTCTCCCTTAGTGTGTGTGTGTACGGTTACACAATTACAATCATACTCTCTCAGACTCAAGAAAAATAAAAAATCTATAGGCTTCAATTACAAGAAACCCTAATCTAATCTATCTTGAAGTCTTCAGTAGTGTGGAGTATGATTTTCCTGAAACATTGGTACACATAAACAACATAATTTTTTTTCTACATATTTTAGGAGAAATAATAATTAACACAATAATATTTTTGTATCATAAAAAACTCACATGATATAAAAATATAGTTTTGAAAACTAAGTTGCAACATCTACCTATGAAAGGAGTAAAGTCCTCTACCGCACAAGTTTGGTGGAAAATTTTTGTAAGGGCTTTTCTTCCTAGCTTTAGGGGTTAAAGAAGAGTCACTAAAGAGTTTAGTGCAATATCTAGAATGGGAGGTTTTGGGGAGTGGACGTAGGTTAGGTTGACCAAACCACTATAAATGTATGGTGTATTTGTTCTTGGTTTTATTTTTTTGCACTTTATTTTTTGCATTTATGTTTATATTAATTGTGTTGCCGAAAATCACATTTTTTTCTTATTGTGAAATTACTTTGCTTCCACATCGAGAGATAAAATTATCTATTTTTAGATGTAGAAAAAGCTTTAGAAATGGAGATTTTTCTTTGTGTTTAAAAAAGATTTTAAATTACCAATTCACTCCCTATTGGTTAGCCATGGGACTCGTTCTATATGGTCTAACAACCTTCATGAACATTCAAGTGGTATCAGAGCACTTTCAAATCCTGAAGGAAGTACATGACATATAGCTCAGAGAGTTTGAGGTTGGTAAGTTGCAACATTATTAACATCTATTCATATTTTATTACCCTAATATAGTATACTTTTTTTTTAATTTAATGTATACAATGAGATTTTATTGGTTGCCTGGGTATGGTACTTGAATAAGAATAGTTTTGAGAATGAGAAGTAACTCTCCTGTAAGACATGTTTACTCTAATCAGGAGAATAGGTGAGCGAACTCTTTAGAATGGAGAGGGTGGACTGGAAGAGCTCAATAATTCTTGGGGAAGCCCAAATTTTATAGTGAGGTGAGAGCAAAATAGATAGAACTTAGCTTCTAACATCAGAGGCCTGGATAGCTCCCTCCATATTGGGAACTGAATTCCACACACTATGCATAGATGATGATTTGTAAGAATTTTAATAGATTTTGATAATTTCTTTATTTATGCATGCTAATGCAAGTATATTGTAGAAGGAGATGCTTGGTATAGAATCCACTAGTTGAGCTACATAATCACACTCATAAGTGCCAAGAGGACCATCAATGGATGGATTAGCTAGCTAGGATGGTATATGTAAGTATATAAGGATATTATTCTTACAAAAATATTTTAAGTAATGATTATATGATGATTAATCTTATGTTATATTTTATATGTTGATTATATATGGCTTTGAGAGAACCAGCCTGCAGTAAGTAAGGGTTCCTCTAGGGGATCTATAAATTTTTCTAACTAATGCACTTAGTCGCAAGCGATAGGTGGAATAAAAAAGGTATAGGTTTCTGGGTCTAGCAAGCCTACACATACGAGGGATAATCCCTTACTTCTTCGAGCTACTTCACAGGAAGCTATCAGAGTTTATATATCTAATAGGTGGTTAACTTGACATTGGAGTTAGAACATGTCCGTAAAATACAAACATACATTAACATTTAGATATAATATGAGCTTAGGATGAGAAACTAGATTGGGAAAAAATAACCTCTGCCAACATTGGCTAAGAATGAGTACAAGGATATAGATTCTTTCTAGAGTGTTTGAAAAAATATTTTTGATGCATTTATTTCTTTGTATGTATAAGAACTATAAAAACTTTAACAATGTATTATAGAATTTTAAAGATTATAGTTGTTTATTTTAGCTATTAAAATGTTACTGTTGAATTATTATTACATTTTATTAATGCATTTAATTATTACTTTTAAACAATTTGGAATTGTACTGTTGGAAAGCTCAATAATAGATAACAAGAGCTATTTTTTATTTATGGTATAATATTTCAATGGATTTGTGGTAGAAGTTTCATTATAATCGTTGATACGATAGTCTAGTATCATTTCTTTTGATGGAAATATCCATCACAAATAGCAATATCTTTGTGATAGATTTTTTGTTATAATGTATGATAGATATTTTTCCACAAATTATGATAGAATTTCTATGGTATATCCACAATAAATATTTATGACAGATCTGTTCCATCAAAAATACTTTTGTGATGTAGGTTTTAACAGACCTAATTTGCGATGGACTTCACTTATTTTGCAACAAATTATTCCACCACAAAAGGTTGAATTTCTAGTAGTGTAAGATTTCAATGTTGGATACATCAAACAACACATAATATAAGCCACCCTTGTAGATATCTCTTTTACTATGTTGACCTAAAGGCCTCGCTAAGAGATCACTCGCACTTTTCACATCTCAATAGAGGGTCCATACAATTTCCTAAGTTCCACATAAGCTCATCATCTCGACTTCCCTCAAATGATACTCACCATCTACTCTGAATGTGCTTACATCACACCAAAAGGGGGAACGAGTTGAATCAATTCTTTTAAAATCTTTTTAAAATTTTGTAAAATTATTTTGCTTAAAAACAAACTTGAAATATGAAGAAGCAATTAAAAGTTTAAATTAAAACTTCAAAAAACAATTAATATATATTTTTTTACATGTAGAAAATAAGCACTAATCTTTTTCTTTACTACTTTTATGGAATAAAAATCAACAAAAAATATTCAACAAAAATCTCTTTAATAAAAACTAAATCCAAGTTCAATAAAGTTAATTGCAAGTAAGGTAAGCTTTAGGAAAGTAACAAACACAAATAAAGGTTTATAGTGGTTCGATTAAATTATCCTTCAGTTGTTTGCTAGATATATGCGATACCTAAAAATGTTAGTAGCAAACAAAAAAAATCTAATATACAATGTAGGAAAAAGTAATTAAACATCCAATAATATTTGTAATCATCAAATTACAAGGTCAAGGTCCCATATTACAACACTCTCATATGAATAAGGTGTCACGGACCAGCTCTTAGACAATAATGGAAAGTCTTCATAGCCTATCTGATTTGCCACTCTCAGTTTCTACTTCACTCGACACTGACAACCGGCCTACAATATAGACTGATAAGATAGCCATCTTGTCAAAGATGATCCTCATATAAATTTCCATACTCTATAAAAAGAGGAAGATGGAGGGGGATTCAAAAAAAGGAGAGTCTTTGACATCCTCGAATAAAGCATCCTCATAATAGAGAGAGAGAGAGAGACCCCAAGGAAGGATCACTAGAGCGAAAAAGGAGATATGTTATTTCTTTTTATGTAATGTAATACTATAGTTTTCACATGTTTCTATCTCTAGCTTAGATAATAAAAATTGCATATAGATTCATATAATCTCTTTTATCTCTCTCTCTCTATCTCTTCACATTTATACTTTACTATATTCTTCTATCATGCGTTCTATTAACTTGTGGCATATAGTTCGCCTGACATTATCCATCAGATAAAATGGGATTCAACATTTTGTTGGGTGAGGCGAGCATTGATCAATGTGGAAGGCAAGAAGAAAACTACCTTCTAGGTAGTAGAACACCCTAAAGAATACCGAGAATAATATACTACTCATTAAGAATTATAAGGGATTGAAGAGAAGCTATTGAAATTAATTTAAAATGCTCTCACTTCCTCCGATCACTTGTTATGAATAGTTAACATGCCTCATGAGCTAAATTATCTCATTGGTTTCCACGAGCCTCTTGTTGAAGTGCTTACTTCAAACTAGCCATTGACCCCTCTCATCCCAGGGCAAGAGATGAGAACTCCATTCAAATAGCTAGGTAGGCTATAGAAACTGAACCAGTGTAACAAAATGCCTTCTCCAGATTGAATTTCGAAGCAAGGATTCCTCTGAAGTTTAAGGTACCCCACCTTGAAGACTACCAAGGAAAAACTAACTCCACAGATCATGTGGCAACATTCATGTGAATGACTTCTTTTCTTGACATTGATGATGCCTTACAGTGTCGTCTCTTATTTAATACTTTGAAAGACTTAGCAATGAGGTTGTTTACTCACCTACCTATTGGGTTGATCACCTCCTTTCATAAGTTTTATTGGATGTTTTTTGCATAATTCTCTAGTGCCTAAAGACCCCTAAAAATCTCCTAAGTAATAGTAAAAATGAGGCAAGAACTTGGTGAGTTGCTTAGAAGAATCATATTGAGTTTCCAAAAAGAGATGCTCAACATGAAAGACCATGGACTAACAATTACCCATGTAGCCCTAACCCAAAGGCTAAAAAAAGGCTCTTTTCAATACAATATAGTCATGCTGCAAAAAATATTAGTAGAGCTGCTAGAACTCACCAATAGTTACAATAATACTAAACAATTCAACTGGGTGACTCAACCTATCACAAGTATTCTATACCATGATCCCATAATAAAAAAAAGCTTCTCCCTAGGGAAGAATAAAGAAAGGACCGATTCATAAGAAAGAAGGGGCCAAGGACTATATTTATAATGCAACTTATGGCTTCCTATTCAGTGCGAGGAATCTATTCATGCTAAATTTTAGAGAATGAAAGTACCACCAACACTGAGAATCAAAGAGGTCTTCCCTTGTCCTCGAGAATATCTAACTTATATTATGTACATTGAGGATACCCATGGCCGAGGTGGTTGAGGCCATCCATTTAAAAGAATTATTTCAATGAAGGTCAGTGGCACCCGCGACATAATAAGATACTATAAGTTCCATATGGACCACATGCACAACACCAAAGAATGTTGTCATATATTTCATCTAGTTGAAGTACAAAACTAGCTCTAGTAAAAACCACCGATGAGCCACGACTGGCTCAATGAATTAACATTATGAGGGAGGTACCTGTTATTACCAGTGGCCACTAAAGAGAGGTCCTTATACAGCCAAAAAAAATCATGAATCATCAAAGACATTGACACATCATTATTGCAATGCATAATAATCACTTTCAACAATAGAGAAAGGCCAACTAGAGGCAATCCCCATAATTAAGCCATTATCTCCACTAGCCTTATCTCCAATTATCATGTCAGTAGCAATCTAATAGATACAAGAAGTTTATTAAACATGATTTTCAAGAAATTATTTGACAAGATGCCCTTGATAGCCTCTCAACGCATCCTTACTATTGGACCCACTTACAAATTGTTTGGAGAACCTAAGAGGCTGAAGGCATAATTGCTCTACTAGTTACGTAGGGTAATGGGAAGCATCAGTTCATTTCCATGTTAGACTTCATCATAATCAATGCCCCTGATATATACATTGTCATATTTGGTAGCACACTAATGAATTGCTTCATGGATATAATATCCATATACTATGTACCATTAAATTTATTATTAAAGGAAAGGAGATCATAATTAAGGGTGATCTATCCTAACAAAATACCTACTATTTACAAGAAGTCAACCTAATTAATAACTTTAAAGAATTTCTTCAATTACATATAGAATGAGGGCCAATCCTTAAAAAAATTGAAGTAAAAAAAAAAACATATAACAAGAGATGAGCCATATAAATTCTTCAGAATTAGTGCCTTTTTAGTAGACAATAATGGGGCAAGTTAGTGCAAAGTCTTTGTGATGATATTAAGCTCTTTGCATGGTAACTATAGACATGTTAGGTATTATAAAAGAAATTATATGCCATTGACTCAACATACACATAGTGCTAGCCCTATTAAGAAAAGAATTAGAAAAACCATAGCTTTACTAATCAAGTCATTTTGTGAAGAGCTAGAAAAGCTATTTGCTTCCAAATTCATCAGGGAAGTTTAGTATTTAGCTTGGATTTCCAAGATGATGATGGTTCAAAAAATTGACTGAAAAATGGAGAATGTGCATAAAACTCATAAAATTGAATTCATTATGCCCTAAGGTTGATACATGATGCTAAGCATTGATTCCATCATTAAATTTACAATGGTTTATACTGCCATTAGTTTTTTTGGATGCCTTCTATGACTACCATGAGATCAAAGATGCATTCTGAAGATTGTGAGAAAATAATATTCATCACAGTAGAAGTTCTAGGCCCTTCAGAGAAAAACATGCTGGGGAAACTTACTAGAAGATGATAGATAAAATCATTGAATAACAAAATAGCCAGAATATTGAAGTACACATAGAAAATCTCCTAGTCAAAACTAATTCTCCTGATCAATACATTTAAGCCCTACAAGTTACATTCTTCACCCTCAAGGGGTATAATATGAAGTTGGAGCCTATGAAGTTCCCCTTCAAAGAAAGCATAGTTAAGTTCCTAGGTGATAGAATCAATGTCAACCCTAATAAGTTACAAGCCATACTTGACATAAAGGCAACTCAAACTACTAAAGAAGTTAAATGACTCATAGTTGGGATCATCATACTCAACCATTTTATCTCCAAATTAGGGGAGAGATGAGCTATTTTCTTTAAAGTCCTCTTGAGCATGTTAAAATTCTTTCTTGGAGATGACTGTGAAGAGGCCTTCTAATAGCTAAAAAATTTATGCACTTTGCCACCAATTCATCAGAGCCCTTGTCTAAATATAAACCTGTTTCTTCCCTTAGAGTTAGTAAATATGTTGTCAGTTATGCTCGTTGGAGAATAAAGGAAAAGTAAGTGCCCAACCACTACATGAGATACATCCTATAGGTGTGGAGAAAAGATACCCCATTATGGAAAATCTCATGTGGGCTTTAGTCAACTTAGGCAAAAGATTGTGACCCTACATCCAAGCTGAAAGTTCGTTAGGGATGTTAAGCCCTTATGAACTTAGTCCCAAGCTAACCAAGAGGGGGGGGGTGAATTGGTATTTTAAAATTTCTTTTCACAAAGAATAAAAATTGCATAAGCCAAAATCACACCACAAAAATAAATGCGGAATTAAAAGTGCGGAAGCAAAAATAAGAACATAGAAATTATAGTGGTTCGGTCAACTCGACCTACGTCCACTCCTTGAGGGCACCCTCAAGTATTGCACTACAAAAAGTGACTCTCCTTTAGCCCCCACGGCCAGGCGGAGAAGCCCTCACAAGAACCTCCTTTTTGCCACCCCGGCAAGGCAGAGAAACTTACCTCCTTTTGCTTCCTCCTGAAGCTGGCAGAAACACAACCAAAGCTAACTCCTTACCTCTACCGAACCTTCCACAGACGAGAAACTCTGGACGAAGAAGAAGCAGAGCGATCCTTGAAGCAACCCTTGTGAATCCCCTCACAAGCTCCCCCTCACAAGATCCTCTCTCTCTCCCTCTTCTCTCTTCTTCTCCTCAAGGTCTTCTTATTGTCAAGGCAGCCCAAAGGTCTTCAAAAAGTAGAACAAGAGCTCTTTAAATAGAAGAGCTCAAGAGGAGCTCATTAATTGCAAGTTGCCGACTTTATTGTCCAGGCCGATATGGATATCGGCCTGGCCGATCAGTACAAAACTCAGAAGATCGGCCAGAGCATCGCCCTGGATGTAAAGCTGAATGATTGAAAATTGGCTAGATCGTCCAGGCTGATCTCACGATCATCCTGGCCGATTCGTTCAAATCATGGGAAAATCGTCCTGACAATAGCCCTGGATACGAGCTGGTCGATATTTATCGTCCTGAAGTAACTTAAGGTTTTTGACTGGATCGTCCTGGCCGGTCCTGCGATCACCCAGGACGATATGATCGTATCAATCATCCTTAATTACTCCCTTAATTTCCTGATCAATTAAGGCATAATTTGTGAATATCGTCAAGGCTGATCAATGATCGTCCTGGCCTATAATTTAAAAATACAGTATACCTTAATTGTCTATGGCGGCAACTTCTTTCTATTTTGAGCTTATCGTCCTGGCCGATACACGTATCTTCCAGGCCGATATGTTAATGTCGACTGTCTTAACTAAGAATCCTAATTAGAGTCTCTGTTTTGAACTCAATCGTCCAGGACGATCCATGGGATCGGCCTGGCCGATGTGAGTAAAAACAGAGATTCTAAATCTCTCAAGTGTGTGTATTGGGTTACTTAGCATCAGTCTCTTTGACCATTACAAGTAGACTCAAAAGTGAAAAACAAAAGTACAGACTGACTCAACCCTAAACCTACGCAATCCTGAACTGGCTTCGTCTTGATCGTCCAATCTTCGATTCCTGAAAAGTTAGAATCAACAAGCAGTCTAAGAGAAATATTGTTTGTCAATCATCAAAACATAAGCCATGAAAATTGATTTGCAACAATCTCCCCCTTTTTGATGATGACAAACACAAGTAGAAAAATATCCAAAAAGTCCATTAGAATTTACAATTTTTCCTACCACACCCTACTTCCCCTTTTGTCATCACAAAAAGAGGGTCCATATACAAAAGAAAACATCACAACAAACAAAGACTAACAAGCAAACTACATAAAACAGGAAACAACAGCAGAAATACACTAACTAGAAAAATGAAGGACCCTGATCATCAGATGGAGGTGGTGGAGGTGGATACGGACGATCGTTGAAAAACCAGATCATCCAGGCCGATTAGGTGTATCGTCCAGGATGATGCACAATAATTGATCGTACCAGCCGAACTTTTCAAATTCTTTCCACGTGTATCGTCTATGACGAACAGTGAAAATACTAAACGACAAGAGGGGGGGTGAATTGTGAAAATCTTTTTCTTAATAAAAGTAACCCTAAACAAGAGTTCTAATTTTTTTATTGTTTTTGAAATTTTATAACAAAATTTTAAGCAAGTTTTCTTCCACAAAATTTCACCATGCAATAGTTATAAAAATTAAATGCAAGTAAAAAGTAAATGGCGATAAGGAAAAAACACACCAAGAATTTTATAGTGGTTCGGTCAAAATATGACCTACGTCCACTCCCCGGAGTCCTCCACTCCGGGATTTTCACTATTAAAAATAGTTCTCCTTTTGCCCCCCTCGGGAAGGCAGAGAAGCCTTTACAAACCTCCCTTTCACCAACCCGGCGTGGCGGAGTGCCAAACTCTATTTTTTCTCTCCTGGCGACGGTAGAGAACCTTCTCGTTTTTCTCCCTCCTGAAGAAGGCAGAGAACCTCGAGGTAACGGATGTAGACGAGCCTTTCCCTTAGAGATCCTCCCTCAAATCCTTCTAGGGCCACAGGAGGAGCAAGATGCAGCAAGCTTGGAGATACCATGTGATCTCCCTCACACCTCTTCTCCCTCACAACGCTCACCTCCTCCTTCCTCTCTCAACCCTCAAGAATTTCTCTAGAGCTCTCTCCCTTGGAATCCCTCTCTAACCACGTTCACGCCCTCTGTGATTCTTATAGAAAAAGGACTTGATTGACATCTAAAATGGGCTCCAAAAACCTCTAATTTCAAAAGTAGCCGTTACTGTTCGTACAGTACAATTACCCATCATACAGTACGAGCAGTTCAAAAACAATTTGTACTGTACAATATAATATCATACGGTACGATCCATAAAATACTATTCGTATAGGACGATGGTCTGGACCATCAAATGTCATCTCTGTTCATCGTATAGTACGATTACTATCGTATAGTACGATGTGATAAAAACCAAGAGATCATCCAGGATGATATCTGGGATGATCAAACTTCATCTCTGTTCATCGTATGGTACAATCCGGTTCGTACAGTACAACGTTCAAAATTTAATTAGGCCTGGTTTTCATGCACTAATTACGGGTTAATTTAAGTAAGTATTAAAAAATAGATTGTACAGTATGAACACATTTGTAATCTGAACATATCGTACAATACGAATATATTCGTACAATACGATCTATTCACAGAATCATCCACAAAGCTTTGATCGTACGGTACGAATTAAAATCGTACAGTACGATCTCCGGAGAAGAATTTCTATGATATTTTACATTTAAAAACAAACTCTCCCCCTGTGTGTGTGCATGTAGATATTTGTGTTTGCATTGTAGTTTTTCTCTTGTTATTTCTGTTATTAAGTTGCTCCTCCCTTTTTGGTGGCTGTCAAAAGGCGGAGAAGTTTGTCCGTAAACCGCTGTTGTTAATGCCTGTTATCTAAATGATTCTTTTAGTTTTTGTTATAGTTTTTTTAGTACTCTATTTTCTGTGTGTTAAATTTTAAAACAAATATAAAAAAATATAAAACAAAAAAATGAAAACGAATGTTTTTCGTTCTATACTTGCAACAAATTATTTGACACTCATCAAAAAGGGGAGATTGTTGCAACCACACTGCCCGGCTTAGAGTTTTGATGATGCCAAATAATGAAGCTGTTGGAACATTTCATTGAAATTATTCTAAATATTGGCTATTATCTCTTAAGTACTAATACATGTGTCGGAAGATCACAAGTGACTCAAGAGAAGAAGACTTCAAGATCGGTAGATTAAGGAGTCATGATGTCAAACAATATAATTTTCGATTTATTTTATTTTTTCTTTATAGAGGTCTGGCACACAAAGTTAGAGTAGAGCCGCAAC
>NW_021319921.1:57872-78704 GCF_001605985.2 Dendrobium catenatum
CATCAAAACATAAGCCATGAAAATAGATTTGCAACACAAGCCAACTCCAATAAGGTAGTAACATATTACCTTCTCAAGGAAGTTCTCACCAAACTCGATTATTCAGGGTGATTAATCGAATGGTCTATCAAACTCCATGAATTCTAAATAACTTACACACCAATGATAAAAATCAAAGCTTATGCACTCATTAACTTCCTTATAGATTATACCTTCCAGGATAAGAGCTTAGAAACCATATCTCAACCTTGTTAGATGTTATACATATACAAGACATCATGCAAACATATGGTTGGTGAGATTATCATCCTAAAAGGCCCCACCGAAACTATTATAAGTAAGTCTATCGAATTTAAATTCCAAGTCACTAATAATCAAGCCAAGTAAAAGCCTTATTCATAGGGTTTTGATTCACTTCTAAAATAGGCATTACTTGCAAAAAATTCTACTCAAACTTGTAGCTCATGGTTAAATAGATCAATAATGAATATGATGTTAGACATAAACTACTCTTTATATATTTATTAAAAGTTAAGGCCAAGATAAGCAACTCAAATCCCCTTATGCCAAAATTAATTGATAGATCTTCTTGCCAAATAAGGAATCATCAATGTTCAACTAACTCTATGAGCCTTCACCCCAACCATCATGAGGGAGAAAGTGGCACAAGAAGAAGTAGAACCTTCATCTATGTATAGCACAAGCAAGATATATCCTTACATTTTGTACTTACTTAATGGATTGGTTAGTGTTAAAGTCTGCGAACCCCAAATATTCAAAATCATGGTAGCTAATAACCTATTGATTGGAGAGCACTTATTCAGGTGGTCCACATCTTTGCTCAACCTTAAATCTATACTGTAAAATCGAAAAAAATATTTACTAATTAATGTCCATTTAGGCAAATAGAAAATCCATTATGGTGGATGTACTCTCACCCATCAGATCCTTAGATAGAGATTCTTTTGTCCTACCTTAAGAAGGGACAGGGAAGATTTTTTTAAAAAAATTATACAATGTCAATAGTTAACCCAAATGCAACTACAGTCTTTCCACAAGCTGCACTTGATTATAAGACCCTAGATATTTTCTAAGTAGAGAATGGATTTTTTAAGATAGCTCTTATCATTAGTAAGGTAATGAAGATACAACCTAGTAAAAATGGACTATTTCACCAAATGGTTCTAAGAAAAGGAACTTTCTTGTGCAATGTCTGCCGTGGCTTGAAATTTCATTTGAATAGAGATTATTTGCCTACATTAAATTCTTTTCATAATCATTTTAGATAACACACCATAATTGTTTTACCAAAGCCATAAATAATTCTACACAACTTAATACATTTGCCTCAAAATTTCCTCTATGCATCACCCATAAACTAATGATAGGTTGAATCCACCAACAAGCTTATACTCAACCTCTTTATGATTAAAGATTAAACGTGCCAAAGGGAAGTGGGCACGATTCCTTCCTTCATTACTATAAGCTCTCCAAATGACTCCACTAATAATTATAAGGCATATACCCTTTCTCTCTCATAGTACCGAAGTAATACTTCAAATAGATATTAAATTTCCAAGCCAAAGTGTGTTGGCCAAGACCCATGAGACATTCATCGAAACCTACTATTGGGGAGTTTCCAACCAATGAGGCTTGGAGATAGTCACTAACCTAATGGAAGAGCTCTAAGTGTAAGAAACTCTATGACAAGATGAAGTTAAATGAAGAATTGCCAAGTACTACAACCTCGATGTCAAAGAAATGACCTTCGGACTTGGAGACCTAGTCATAAAGAAAGCATATGTGATCGGTTACTAACAGGGGTGTGCTTGTGCTGATAGCTAAGTGGTATGCGATGTTTAATTTATGTTGAATTGGTTACAACCACAATAAAAGTGCAATTGTGTGTGCCATTCAAGCAATAAAGTGAATCAGGGAGTAGCGATCCCAAAATAAAACATTATGCTGCACATAAACATTTTTTGTATTATTTTTACAAGCTAGTAAATTTAACCTACGCATTGAAATCGAAGGTATATATGGAGATTTAAGGGAAAATTCTATAAGATCGTGGTTAGACCTACAATGTTTTATGGCGCATGTTGTTGGCCATTTAAAGAGAAGCATAATATTAAGTTAAGTGTCACAGAGATTAGAATGCTCGGGTGGATGAGTTGCTTTACTCTTAGAGAAAAGATACAAAATGAACATATACATTAAACGGTTAGAGTGGCTCCAGTGGATGATAAGATTAAAGAGAGTCTTCTTAGATGGTTTTGTCACATAAAATGACATCTTTTTTATGAACAAGTTAGGAGAGTAGACATATTAGATTTGACCTATATTAAGAAAGGTAGAGGCAGACCTAAACAATATGGTTAGAAAATATTAGAAATGACCATTCTTTATTAAATATAAATGATAATTTGATTAATAATAGGACACCATAAAGAAAAATGGCTCATATAGCCAACTCCACATAGTGGGATAAAGGCTTTTTGTTGTTGTTACTGTATTTAAATCATGGTTACTTTCTATGTCTAATAAGAAGTATAAAAAATGTTGAAAGTACTAGTAGTTTAGGTGTTTTAGAGTAATGCTCGTTAAATAAATTAAGCTGATCTCCTAGGTAGACTCTCCTTTATTAATTATGAATCAAAGAAAATATATCCCTTGATCTTTATTGAACTTATAAGGATGTGATGAAATGCTTAGTCTCTTCCAATAATTATTCTATCTCCATAGATCCTAGAATACTAAACATCCTATGTTTAGGCATGCTAGTATTATACTTCAATTATCCTATTTGTTCAAATATTCCTTCATCAAAATAATGCATTAAAATGTATAAATTAATTAAAGAACTAGAGAAATTGAAATTAATTATTTATACTTTAAATCATAAGAGTTTATATTAGGAATTACATAGGTATTTACATCATTAGTAAAAAACTATGAGTTTAGTAGGCCATAGAATTAAAAAGTTGAATAAAATCATTTCCATTTTTGCTCAAGAAAGAAAATACAAGTGGAGAAGCTGAAGATAATATCTATCAGAATGAAGAATCCTAAATAGAGCCTATAGATTGACCTTTCGTAATTGAATGTCCCCTTATAACTTATCTCTTTAAAATCCTTTACTCTCTAAGTGAGTACTTTCTCACTACAATGTTGACCAACCTCTATAATTGATATATCTCACTATTCCCTAGCCCCTCTCCAAATTTTCTAAAATATGCTCTAATAAGCTCCCACGCAAAAGATATAAAAACTATTTATACTTAATACATAAATGGACTTAGGTACTATGTTTCTCGATTGTGGCATTATAATATGAGTTAGTGCCTCGACATTGCCTAATATTCTTTATTGGGGCACTTAGCTAACCTAACAAGGATGTGTGCTAATCTGATGTGATGCATGATTGATCCACTATTGCGCTTCTTTCCTTAATTTCTCTGAAGTGGAACTACAAAAGTTGGGTACTATGGTTCTTTCTTACATCATATGGCACTGTGATGCTTATGAAGTTAGCACTCTAATATTAAATTATTTTATAATTTTTCAAAGACTTCGGTGATATAATATTAATTTTGGGCACTGTGATGTTGTAAAGCACTGTAATACTGACCTTTGTTCTATCGTGTTGATAAATTAAATGACATATTCTTCATGAGACTCCAACACCACAATGTCCTAATTTAGCACTAGGGGGTTCAGTATTTTGTGATGCTTATAGTTTTGGCATTGTAGTGCTTGTTCTACACTTTATAATGTTTTTTTTTTCATTTTTCCTGAGATATTCTTGCACAACTTGAACTAACATACACATTTTTTATGGAATTAATCGAATAAAAATACTGCAAAATTTTTGCATGATAAATCCCCCAAAACATAATCTCTTTCTTGTCCTCAAGAAATTGTTTTTACACCTTTGATTAGATTCATTAGTTCAATTAAAAAAATGGTAATTTAAAATTAATCGAAATGTAAAACAATACTAAAATTTTAATAGTTGGTTGTGAAACTTATTGAACCATAGAACTTCACACGAAGACAGGTGTGAATTTAATGCTTAAAAAAAATTAAAATCCTTTTAAAATGAAACTACCATATGAATGTAAACTTCCATTTTTTATTATATAAGAGGAAGCAAATAACAAAATGAAGGTAAACTTCCATTTTTTATTTTATAGAAAAAGCCAATAATAAATATGTTATTCTTTTATTTTTGTAATTTTTTTCTTTTTAAAGTAAAGTTAAAAGCAAATAAACCAAGATAATTTTCAAAATTACAATAATTACCAAATTCTTTAGAAAGTAAATAAGGAAAATAAAAAAAATAAACAAAATTTTATAGTGGTTCGGCCAACTTGAGTTACATCCGCTTCCTAATGACCTCCTCTTCAGATATTAAACTAAACAAAATAGTGAATCTCCTTCATTCTGACTCTACTTCAGTCTCCATGGCTAGTTGATGAAGCCTTTACATAATCATGTTCTACATCCTAGTGAGTTATAGCAGCTAAAATCCCTTTCACCTCCTAGGTGTAGCGAAGTAGCAAAAATCTCTTTCACATCCTAAGTGTGGTGGAGTAGCCTAAATAACTTTTACCCTCTTGCTGTAATAGAGTGGTCCAGATCACGTTAACCTTCTTACTACAATGGACAGCCCGAAAACTTTCACCTTCCCATTGTGGTGGAGTAGCCCGAATCACTTTCTCCTTCCCAGCGAACTAAAGTAGTGAGTGGCCCTTTAACAACTAAGGGTCCTTAACAGAGTTTCTCTTAAGATAAATAATGACACATATAGTGGAATGTTAGTGCAATGTGTTGAGTCCAGTAAGCAAGTGCAAATCTTCTGAAATTGTTAGGAGATAACTATACATTTGAACAATAATGTTTGGAATCATCAAAACTACAAAAGTTGCATAAATATAACTCATTCAAATAGCAACTATTCAAACACAATGGAGAGCAACTATGTAGAATCCCTTCTCATACTCTCTTAAAACCCACAAGGTCCTTCACACTCTCTCATAACCTTACATTTTTTCTCCTCTTACACAAAGCCCTGCCTTTAGTTCTCTCTTACAAAAGAATAAACCATTTGACTTCAAAAAAAACCCTTAAAAATGAGTTAAAAAGATTTTAGGTAGAGGGCTTTTAAAATCCAAAAAATTTTAACTATCTTGACTTTATTCATACAATATGATAGGAGTATCATACAATGTGATTATTAACACAATAATAAATCACCCAATATGATTCTAAATCACACTTTATGAATAGTACAGATCAAACATTGGATAATACATGATAAACCAAGGTTCATTTAGAGAGTCATCTAGTGATTCATACAATATGATAAATGATTATACATTACAATCTATGATTAATTTTGATCAAATTTTATTCATTAAATACCTGACTTAAATTAAATAATACTATAAAAGATCATACATTATGAATTGGTTTATAAAATATGAATATGTTTGTACATTATGAACAGTTTAATTCAAATTTTAAATTTGCCTATTTTTAAGTATCTTTGATTCCACGGTGATGTTTTAGATATTAGCAAGTCTTCTAGTATGACATATTGGCCATATAGTACATTTAGTTATACTTAAAAAATATTTTCTCTAATTTAAATGAAATACTTTAATTAATTTCTATTTGAATTGATTGTACAGTATGATATGGATAATTTTGTATTATTTGACACAAAAATTAGAATTTCTTTTCATTCACCTTTTATGTGTGTGCAAAGTTGCTAAGATAACATACACCCTTTTACATACATTGGCTTAAGAAAAGAAAATTATAAACTCTTTCAAAGACGCTAATCTATACAATCCTTTCTTAAGTTTAGATTCTATAATGATGATTTCTATATGTTGAACTAGAAATATTAGTATTGCCCAAAGAAAAAAATATGAAGTATATAAAGAACAGGAAACAAATAATAATTGAATAGTATTTATAATTATCAAAACACAAGGTTGGGCTCCCAGATTGCAATAATCTCCCACATTTTAATGATGAAAAATATGGTTGGTTGGAATTGTAAATTAAATTATATTTTCTACTAAACTCTCCCCCTTACTAAATAATTCCTTAAAAAATAGGGAGATTTTTTTATAATTTTTTATAATATTATTACTCTTAATTTTATTTTTAATAAGAAATTACATAAAATCAATGCAAAACAAAAAATCACAACAAGCACTTAAAAATAAGTAAAATAAATTATTCTAATGAATATAAAATTGTATAACTATTAACTCCATACTGACCCTTTTGACATTACTAAAAATGAGAACTAAGTACTAAACAATAATACATATTAAAAATGAAACAATAGAAAATATGAACATAGTACAAAGCATAAACTACACATCGCATCACGCGATACACATTAGGGGGACCTTGATTAGGTAGTAGTGGTGGTAGTGGCTGGAAGTAGCGGTGAATGGAGGTAAACTAATCTCTAAACTATGTATGTTCAGCCTCATGTTATTGTTATAGTTGTTTCCAGTACTGAGTGAATTACTTGATGTATCATAAAGCTAAGTTCAACTTTTGATGAGTTCATGGATTTGTAATAAAATTAAGTTTTTTTTTTTTGTATCAAAGGATCATATTACAAGCATTAAATTATGTGCTTGACATATAATAATAAGTGAATAAGGATAATAAGGAAAGTGATATTCATGTGGCCACCAACTTTAAGAATAACACTATATTAAAATGTGTTGAATGACACATGTATTTAGGATTGGTTAGCTCACTAAAGGTAGATATTGAGGTAAAGGTGAGTAGATAATTATTGTATTGGTTTTGGTTAAATCATAGTTTAAGGATCTAGAAATAAAATATGGGGATTGACTTGTATTGGGCAAATGCAAGTATTCATACAAATCATCTAAGGTGATAATAAATAGATGCTAAAATACTTGGGACTATAAGGTGGTGTAGTTAGAAGTGATCCATAGGTTTGTGAAAATTCAATAAGATGTTTGGTGTGATAGGGTAAGGCTAGGAAGATAATGAAGTGAAGTGTGGAAATGGTAAAAAGCTAAAGTAACTAATATGATAGATATGATTGATAGGGAATTTTGGATTCAGTGATTGAGGCACTTTTGTATCTTGTACATGCCCCCTCATCCTCATTAGAATGAAATCTATTATCTACCCTATTGTGGAAATCCAATTTACCCCTTTTAAGAGCCATGAAAATGTTAGGAAAGTTGCTATTTGTATGTTTTACATTCTTGCAACTTGTATAGTTTTGATGATTCAAAATATTATTTTTTTATGTGTTGTTATCTCCTAACATTTTCTGGAAGATTTGTTTCTGCTCCTGTGTGTACTAATATTTCAGGAAAATCAAACCCCAGACTACGAAGACTTCAAATCAGATTCAGCATGAGATACTTTGTGAATTTGAAGCTTGTACTTTTTATTTGAATTAAATTTGAGAGGGAGTGATTGTAATTGAGTGAATAAATTTACACACACTTAAAGGAGTTCTTGAAAAAAATTTTGTACTGATCATACGGGACAAACATTGTTCGTACAGGACGATCAGATCAGTTATCTCCTTGTAAGAGCAATGGAACGAACATGAATTGAACTGGAAAATTTTTCTAAAGAATGATCGTCCGGACGAAATCATTTTTCATCCCAGGACGAGTTTCTCACTGTAAAAATTTTGTCCAGATGAAGTCCAGTTCGTCCAGGACGATGGGAACCGACTATGGCAGTTTCTAGCAATGTTCTGCAGTTTCCGAAACTGACTTTTGATATAACTGTTCGTACCGGATGAAATTTTTCGTCCCGGGATGAACCAATTTCGTCCAGGATGAAATTGGTTCGTACGGGACAGTTTTTTACTCAGTTCGTCCGTACTAACTCAATTTCGTACGGGACGATCCAGTGCGCATAAAAACTTGTTTTTAGCAATTTTTCATGTCCTTTCTATATAAGGAGTCCTATAAACTATTACATGTGCCTTTTGAGTTGTTTTCTCTTGAGTTGGATCATTGAGAGTGAGAGTTTGGGAGAGATTGTAAGAGTGAAGAGTGAGAGATCAAGTGAGGGGTTTGTGAGGGATTCACAAGGTTACTTGAAGAAGAAGATCTTTTTGTTTCTTCTCATCTCCTTTGAAGGCTCTCAAGTGAAGTTCAACAACATTGGTCTGGTTCTCTGCCGACACTTGGAGAGTGTAAAAGGACGAAAAAGTGTATCTTTGACAGCCATTGTGTCTTCGTTCTTTGGGAGAAAACTAGAAGAGAGAACTTGAAATGGAGAGAGGAAAGGGTGGAGTTTGAGAGTGAGAAGATCCTTGAAGGGGATTTCAAGGGAGTGTGAAGGGGATATTCACACGGTTGCTCCGACGAACTTGCACTTCAGTACCATCAGATTCAAGGGTTGTCTTGAGGGAAGTTTTGGCGAGAAGAAGATCTCTTTGGTGTCAAAGAACCCGGCTACTCCGCCACATCGGGGAAGGTGAAAGTGATTTTGTACAGGCTTCTCCACCTTGCTGTGGGGGGTAAAAGGAGAGTCACTTTGTGGTATTAGTGCAACACTCGGAGGGTGCCTCCGGGGAGTGGACGTAGGTCAAGGTTTGACCGAACCACTATAAATCTGGTGTGTTCTTTCTTATTTTTGTTCCGCATTTAATTTCATTGCAAGTTGCTTACTCTGGTTGAAAAGTTTATTTTTTTAAACTTTAAATTTAACTTGCATTAATAATTAAAAAGGTTTTCTAAAAATCCAAGAGTAGAAGTATAATTTTTAAATTACCAATTCACCCCCCATCTTGGTTTGCTACTGAGTCTAATTTTCAGGGAATAGAATTTTGATATAGCAAACACTTCTTGTTTCTCTACGACTGCCTTGCCCTACTAATATTTTATATCCACAAAAATCAAAAAATGCATTTGAAACAGCTCCAAGATGCGGTAGACTTTAGGTCTGAGTCAGTTTGTAATTTTTCCTTTTCTTGAGTCAATTGTAAACATTATGTGGTTCCTGATGCTAAGTAACGTTGCACACACACACCTAAGGGAAATTTTTTGCATATTTTTGAGTTTATTATTTTTAGTCACATCATTCTAGTGACGTCCATAAAATCATCCTAGAACGATCGTTAAAAATAGAAACCTAATTAGGGCATCCTGTCTTAAGGCAACTGTCATTAAAGCACATCATCCTGGATATATTCATATTGATTGGGAAAGATAGGGTCAAATCAAAAGAATAAGTTGCGCAGATCTATTTAAGTGCTTTTTTTTTAAACATCCCATCCAGGACATCATCCTGATGATGCCAAACACAATTATACCTAAATTAATATGGTAATTAAGAAAAGCAATTTAAAGTTGATTTGAAGTGATCAACATCATCCTGATGATCATAGGATTGTCCAGAGATGATCAGTAAAACAAAACCTTAATTCTTCCTGGATGATGTTTATCGGCCTGGTTCACTCAAGGTGATTCTTTTGATAATATAATACTAAATTGAACTATCTTTTGGGACAATCAAAGATCATCCTGGTACGCGAATCAAGTCATTTTTCTATCATCCAAGACATCCATTCAGTGAATAGTCTGGATGATATTCAACATTTTACTAATCATCCTGGACGAATATGAGATTTTCAGGATGATAAAAGACAATTTTTTCATCATCCAGACATCTATCAGGGTATGTGCTGGATGATATTTGATAGATTGAACTTAATCATATAGGATGACTTAACTATTGTTATGAATGATATGAACAAAAATTCTTTTGCATCATCCTAGTTATCCTGATTGATGAGCTAAATATACTATCATACTGGGATGATCCCAGATCATCCTGAACGAATAAAGTCAGTTTGTTGCATTAAGATCTATTCCAAAGCTCTTCTTTATAACTCTCTTGTTCACCCAAGATTATCTTTGCTGGTCGTCTTGGACCTTGAGAGAGCTAAAGTAGAGGGAAGAAAAGAGAGAGAGAGAGAGAGAGAGAGAGAGAGGATCTTTTGAGTGGAGTTGTGAGGGATTCAAAAATGTTTCTCCAAAACAAGTATCCAAGCATCGTCTCTCCGATCATCATTTCCCCATATCCTTAGAGTTCAAAGAGAGGCCCTCTTCAACAATCGATCAAGGTTCTCTGCCTGGTTCAGGGAGGAAGTAAACAAGAGCCGAGTTCTCTGCCTCACCGGTGTTGTTTGATAGAAAGAGGTTTGTAAAGGCTCTCCGGGCCTTACTGCGGGAGCGATATGGAGAAGTCACAGAGTTTATTGCAATACCTCAGAGGGCACCCTCCTGGGGAGTGGCACGTAGGTCAGTTCTGAACCACATAATTTCTAATGTTTCTTTACTATTACTTTTTCCGCATTTAATTTTTGCACTTTAAATCTTGTGTTGAATTTTTTGTTGTTTTGAGTTTTTGTTTTGTTGAAATATTTTTTAAAATACCAAACTCACCCCCCTCTTGGATAAGCCTTGGGCTAGTTCAAAAGGAGGATTTACCCCCCTAACAAACTTATCAAGTGATATCAGAGCCGGGATTCATAAAATTGAAGTTTTGAAAAACTTTTTGAATTTTGATTCCATGGCTAACTCCATAATCGATAATACGCAGAAGGTATTCTGATCTACCCTACCCACCTTTGATTGACAATATTTCATTTTTGATTTTTGGAAAACTCGTATGCTATGCTTTTATAATCCAATTGACTATCGCATGTGTAATATTGTAAAGAAGGTTATTTCACCTCCGTCACGTGAAATTAATGCATTTAAAACTGAAGCTTTCCTTTTAACTGAATGAATTTTGATGATAGGGATTTAATGCAAACTTAAGTGAAATGTTTAACTATTTTCTGTGCTTATAAATATGAAGACTACATGCGTGTTTCAACTTGTTGGTACTGGTTTAAAGAGATTGGGATAATTGTGTATTAACTTATGAAGATACAAATTGTCCCCGCGAATTATTTAGTAATCTGCGCGTACGATCCAGCCTAGTCGTCCTAACGAACACGTGGGAAAATTACATTTAAATCCTTTTAATCCGGCTAGTTACATCAGATTATTGGTGATCATCCATGGATGTACACCTGTTCATCCTGGATCGAACCATTGAAATGCTTTAAAACATTTTTAAAATTCAGCCGGTACGATTCATTATTGTGCATCATCCTAGACGTAACACCCTAATTGGCCAGGATGATATACTTCAACGGTGCTGAAAATGTCTCTTCGGATGATCGCCTCTATCTTATCATCCAGGATAATATCTGTTCATCCTCGACAGATATTACCACCTTTTTGACTATTGTCCCGGACGTCATTATTGCACCGATCTCCTGGATGATTCTATGATCATCATGGATGATCATATTGTTTCCTTATAATCGAGCCATTCAATCAGTTTTTCTCACAACAATTCCTCTTCAACTCTCTTGTGCTCTAACTCACTCTTTATTTTCCTTATTATGACCTACGGAAAGAGGTCTCGCATGCCTTCTAGAAGCTCATCAAGGAAATCTGAACCCTCGTTCACAGGTGGCCGACAAGGTCGCTTATCTGAGCGTACTAAGATAGCCAGGATCACTATATCACTGACTATTAATCCGCATATTCTTTCCTATCCTGTTATCGATCTATTTTCTCATACTTACTCTCACTCTTCCTCCTTTACTCTCACTATCCCATTCAATTCAGAGTTACTTTTGAATTTTTTGCTAGCCTTCACATCAATTCCTCTTTTACTGCCCTGCCAGTCCTATGTGAATCGATACCTGTTTAAATCACTTATCAGGACTGTCAGAGCTGACTGTAATGTCTTACCATAGTGAGAAAACTCCACACACTTATTCTAACTCTGTATTATGATTGGGCTTATGGCTAATCACTTTTTAAGGAACACCAATATTCTCCTTTCATGTTGGAGAGTCTAGCAGCATTACTTAAAGATGTAGACAATCCAACATCCTTTGCACTTCTATTCTTCCAAAAGCTTTGGTGATCGCATTCATATCACTCCACTCCTTTCATCACCACTTTTACATCTTCCCATCATGAATTTTTAATGCCTCTAATTTTATTTTTTTATATATTGAGCATGTCTGACTACTATTCCGATCCAGGACATAAGAGGAAGTCCAATCTTGCCCTTATGACATATCATGCCTATGTTTAAAATCCAAATATAACCGATATCCAGGACCCTCCACATTTTTAGCTTTTCTTCTATCAAACAACTCCTTCCACATTCTTCAAGTACTCGTCCTCACCCGGGCATGAGGAAGCTGAGGAGGCAGCTCTTGCACTTGTTCTGTACTTGCTCCGCTCGTCCAGCACTCTCAGCTGGATACACTTGGATTGGAAACGATTCAACCAGTGGAAAGACATGGTTGAGACCTGCGTTGCTATACAGGAGCAAAATAATGCTGAGGATGTTGTTGCTTTGACTCTTATGTGGCTGACCAGCACACTAGCACATCAGGATATGCCTGGTTTGGAGAGCAGTTTTCCACTTTTTTCCAATTACTTCAGCAGCCACACCACCACCTCCTCCTCCTCCTTCGGATGATCAGGGGTCATCCTTCTTTTTAGTTTGTTTTCATGTGATTGTTTGTCTTTTTAGTTTGATTATGTTTTGTAGTCTTTGCATTGGACTTTTTTAGTTTCCTTCCCTCTTTTTGTGATGTCAAAAGAGGAGTAGTTGTACTAATATTATTCTGTTGTGTTTTATATTGGATGGTTGAATTGTGGTTTATTTCTTCACAACTGTTTTCCATTAAATTGCTTTGAACTGCTTATATTAATTTTTTTGTTTGTCATCATCAAAAGGGGGAGATTGTTGCGAATCGGAATTAAGGGAATAGAATTTTGATGATAGTAAACACTTTTGTTTCTCTACAACTACCTTGCCTACTAATATTCAGGACCACAAGATCGAAATTGTAATTTGACCAGCTCAAGGTTTGGGTAGAACTAGGTTGATTCAGTTTATAATCTTTTTCCTTTCTTGAATAAATTATAAATAATGCGGTTCCTGATGCTAAGTAACCTTGCACACACACACTTAAGGGACAATTTTTACTATTTTTAGAGTTTACTATTTTTGGTCACATCATCCAGGATGATCCATAAATCATCCAGATGATCAGTTAAAAATAGAAACCTAATTAAGACATCCTGACTAAGGCATCACTCATTAAGCACATCATCCTGGACAATATTCGTATCATCTGGGATGATAGGCTCAAATAAAAAGAACCAGTCGCCAGATTTATTTAGATAGCTTTTATTTTTGGACATCGTCCGAACGATGCAACACAATTATGCCTAAATTAATCTAGTAATTAAGGAAAAAATTAAGGTTGATGGAATGATCACATCATCCTGGACAATCTCAGATCATCTGGGCCAATCAATTAAACAAAACTTTATTCTTCCTGGATGATATTTAACGGCCTAGTTCATTCATGGCAATTCTCTAGCTGATATGAACTAAATGAACTAATCATCCGGATGATCGACGATCAACGATCATCCTAGACGATTAAGTCATTTTTCCATCATCCAAACATCCATTCAGTGTGATGGTCTGGATGATATTCATCATTTTGTACTAATCATCCTGGATGAACATGAGATCATCAAGAAAGATAAAACAAATTTTTCATCATCCAGACATCCATCAAGGGTGATGTGCTGAATGATATTCGATGGATTAAACTAATCGTACATGACGATATATGATATGAATAAAAATTCTTCTGTTCATCCCAGATTATCCTGGCTGATTGTGCTAAATTTGTTCTGATTGGATCAGAAATCTCCAGGTCATCCTGGATGATAAAGTCAGTTTGTTTAAATTAAGAGCTACTCCTAAGCTCTTCTTAATAAACTCTCTTGTTTCACCCAAGAGAGTATCTTTTGCTGTTGTCTTGACCTGAGGAGCCTAGAGGAGAGTGAGAGAAAGGAAGAGAGAGAGAGGATCTTGTGAGGGGAGTTTGTGAGGGATTTCATAAAGGTTGTTCAAATCAAGGATCCACGTCATCTTTTCTCTCGTTGTCCCTTGTCCTTGGAGTTAGAGAGTGTTTACTTCAGCAAATATTAAGGTTCTCAGCCTGCTTCAGGAGGAAGTAAAAGGAGTCAGGTTTTCTGCCTCACCGGTGGTCAGGGAAAGAGGTTTTAAAGGCTTCTCCGCCTTATTGTGGGAGAAAAAATAGAGTCACTGAGTTTAGTGCAATACTCGGGAGGTGCCTCCGGGGAGTGACGTAGGTCGAGCTGAACAAACCACATAAATTTTTGTGTTCTTTACTATTACTTTTTCGCATTTAATTTCGCACTTTAAATTTCTTTGTGATGAATTTTGGTTTTGTTTGAGTTTTGTTTTTGATTGAAAGATTTTCCAAATAACCAATTCACCGCCCCTTTTGGTTAGCCTTGGGCTAGTTCATAAGGGCTAACATCTTTAATGAACTTTCGATGATGAGCACTTTTGCCCTCAAGAGAGATTTCTTTGAAGGTTTCACCTTGGGCTATTAAAGGGACTCTCTGAGGAGATATAATAATTTTTAAAAAATTTGACATAGAGTGATTTAACATAATAAAGAATTAGAACCTTATATTTCACATTTTGGATAATTCTACTATGGTTTATACCAACACCATAGAAGAGAGAATTATTCCTATCCAACCATAAATACTATAAAATAAGAGAATAATATTTCTGATATGCCTTTGGGTTTAATAAACTAAGCATTAAGTATAGCATTATTATACAATTTAGCATTGAAATAAATCAATTTGAAATATAATCAAAATAAGTCCATGTTTTAATAGCAAAAGAACCAGAGATAAAAACATGATGTATATCTCCACATGCCAACAACATTGGCATTTGGAAGGTAAAATAAAACCTCTTTAATTAAGTTATCATCTGTAGGAATGAACCTATATAAAAATCTCCAGACAAAAATAGCCATTGTGGAAGGAATACTTTATGCCAAACATATAAAAATATTAGTGACCTCATTATTAGATCTAAAGGCATGCCAAGTATCCTTTAATCTAAAAGAACCATCTTTGGATAAAACACATAAAATTAAATCATCTGAGTTAGTAGAGGAGTTTCAAAATTTGTTGAATAATAAAGTAAAGGATGGCATTAGAAAGTTTCTCACAATCCCAACAATTACCATTAAAAAATAATCACCTTTAAAGCCGCAGTGGAGGAGGTGTTAGTAAAAAAATCAAAAGATTGATCCCCCAACCAATGATCTTCTAAAAGAAAATGTCACCCACCAAGCCCCCAAGAGATAAAGGGCTCAACAACCCATTTAACTTTGCAAAGTCTCTTCCACACAATAGAATCACCTATGTTAAAACTACAAGTAGCTGGATGTTTACACACAAAATACTTAAACAAGCATAAAATTAGCCCAAAGGCTCACTTTAGCGTGAAGTTATAACTATAACTTGAAGAAAAGCATAGGTAAAATCATTCATACTCTTACAACCCAAGGCCCCCTCTTCCATAACACCACAACATTTGTCCCAATAGGACAAAATAATTTTTAGAATGCTACTAGCGCCTTTTTAGAAAAATTTAGTGAAAGCCTATCAATCCTATTGCAAACCACTTGAGTAAGAAAAAGAGTTTGAAAAATATAAACAGGCAGAGAACAAAGAACACTCCTAATAAGAATTAATCTACCCCAAATTTTATAAAAAATTAGAATCTATAGGACAAAAAGCTTGTTTTGCACTAAAGAAATAAGATCATAAAAAAGAAAAGTTTTTTTCTTTTTACCTTTAAAAAGAGGCACCCTAAGGTAGTTAATAGGTAAATGACCATGAACAAAACTAGTTAAATCTTTAATTCCAAAATATGGTCATTAGGCACTTTCTTGTGAGGCAATAAAAGAACAATTGTGTTTATTTAAAGAAAGACCACTAACCATTTCAAATTAATGAAAAAAACCATAAGTTTATTGTTCATATTAACATAAACATTCATAAAAAATATAAAGTCATCATCAAAGCATAAATGAGAGATAGAAAAAACACCCAAAGATCTAAAATGTAGGCTAAGAGAATCTTAAAGTGATTGGCAAGGCCTCTAGATAAGTACTTAGCAGTATAATGAAAAAGGGCAGGAGAAATCGGATCACTTGTCTAAGTCCATGAGAGGCTTTAAAAAACCATTACTTTTACCTTTAATAATGATTGAAAAATAAGATCCCTCAATGAAGTTTTTAATAAGATTGATAAAAATTGAATTAAAACCAAACAACTTAATAAAATTGTAAAGAAAGTTCTTAACAATATTATCATTCTTTTTGGCAATATCAAGTTTCAAAATCATGTTGCCACCTCTCACCCTAACATCCAAATCTTAACAAAATTCTTGGGCCAAAGAATATTATCCACAATAGCCCGCCCTTTAACAAAACCCATTTGAAAAGGCGTATAAAATTTAGGTAAAAGAATTTAAATGATTAATAAGGAGTTTAAAAAGCAATATTATTAAAAATGTATAAAGACTAATAGGTCTAAAATCATTCCATACTAACAGTGTTATTCTTGGGAATAAGCATAATAGAAGTAGAAGAAGTAAAAAACTTAGGAATAATATTACCAGCAAAACATCCAAAAAAAATAGAATAAAGGTCATTACTAATAATGTGTCAGGACTTCTAAAAGAACTTATTGGTGAAGCATTTGGCCCAGACATAGAGTCACCATTCATGGCATAAATAATCTCTTAACTTCCTCTAAAGATGGAAGTTTAGAAGAAACTCATTAACATACTGAGAAATATGGTAGTAGATAATAGAGAAGGGTTATCAATATGAGCAGGACTAAAATCTTTATTGAGATTATTTGAAAATATTGAACTCTAATATTAGCACTTTCTAAGCCATCCTTAGTAATAGAACCATCACTACTATTAATTTTATTAATATAATTTTTGGCACATTTCCTCTTAACCAAATCATGAAATACTTGATATTATTATCACATTAAACAAGTGTTTTGCAACTACTTTTTTGTTTTCAAAATGTTTCCTTCTGAGCTTATAATTTAAAAAGACATTCTTTAGCATCCCTTAGTAAACTGAAATTATCATAAGAAGGAAACAATTGTAATTAGTTTCAAAAGTGTTCACTTTCTCTTCAGCATTCAAATATTGGAGAAAAGATTTTAAAAAACATTATCTCTTATTATAAGTTGAGGGTCACTATTCTCTAGAAATAGGTGATTCCATGTAAGAAAAAGTAGAAAAGTTATAAAGATGTTTAGAAAGAATAATGTTGTCTTATGTCAGATAGATAAATAGTAAGACAAATTAAGCTATAACCATTATCATAATAATTTCACAGTTAATTTTTTTCAAAAATCAGTTGATGAATTGGAGCATATAAAATGATTGTATGTTTTGTATGAGATGCTTTATGCTTGAGTTGAGATGATTGGGAGGAAATTGTGGTGCAAGTGATGAAAAGTAATCACGCAAGCTATAAAAAAGTAGCATGCAGTCAAGTTGAAATGTATTATTAATCAAATCCTTATTACTTGCATAATCAACATTTATATTTTAAATTACTCCTTTCATTTTTTATGTGGTAAAATTTTTGTGGGAAGAAACAATATTTTATATTGAATAAAATATGTAACTCATTGTTTAGACTTTATGTTGGAAGATATTGGGAGTGAAAATTATGACCCAATAGAACAATCAAACATCAAAGCCAAACATCCTTTAAACAAAGGGTCACAAATTGAAGCTTGGTAGAAGAAGAGGAGAAACAAGCCAAAACATCCTTAAAGGATCAAGACTTGCCATTAGGAATCACAAAATTTAGTGGGATAAATGATGATGGAGTCATCATCATTGAAACTAGCAAGCCCAATTAAAAAATTAAAATAAAATAAAAAAATAATAGAGAAAACAACAGAGGAACAAAATAAGGCAAAAAAATCAAAGAAACCATGCCAGGAGTTCCAAGAGAGAAGCTCAGACGGAGGAACCCTAGATCACCTCCAAATCACCAGAGAGCATGAGAGCGCAAACGAATTGAGAGTACAGAAATTGATTCCCAAATAGTCTAGGTTGATTACCATTACTTCTTAAGAAAATTAGGGTAGTGGTATGTTAAGGTTGATTGTATTATTCAAATTGTTTTTGTTTGTTTTTGCATGTTTTTTTTTTTTTATGTATCTTCTTGTGCTTACTACATCTTTAGGTTTTATGCATGATTTTATGTTTTAGTTTATGTTTGAAAGTATGTATATTGTCATATTATTATGTCTATATTTTCATTTTTATTCTATTCACAATGTTTGCTGTCATTTTATATTGTTGCTTTGAAATGTTTGATTAATTTTTTTTACTTGTGGTGTTGTCCCTGATCATCACTCATAACCCTAATTTTTTGTTCACATCATCCTGTATGATACACTCATCATAATATGATACATGTAGGATTCTTGGGCCAAGAATTATCATATTAACTATTTCTACATGATGAATTATTACTAATCATATTTTAAAAATCACTCATCATATTATACATTTACTTTAGTCAATAGCCATGTTAGTGTCTCCTGAGATATCAATTTAACCCTAATCATATTGGATGATCCCCAATCTTACAGACAATTTAACTCTCCATTGTACATTCTCGATGAGATGGTTTGGATGAACTTGATTATAATATATGATTCACATATTGTACTATACAATTTATCAAATCTATAAAAGAGAGATAACTTAATTCATTATATTTGCACCAGTGAATTCAAACTCATCTTCCTTCTGTAGATATACTCTCCTAATAAGTTTTCTGTTGGAGCTCGTTCAATATATTAGGATGTTAAGCCTAATTAAATGTCCCAAGGAGCTAACAAGAGGGGGGGTGAATTGGTAATTTAAAAATTATACTTCTACTCTTGGATTTTTAGAAAACCTTTTTAATTATTAATGCAAGTTAAATTTAAATTTTAAAAATAAACTTTTCAACCAGAGTAAGCAACTTGCAATGAAATTAAATGCGGAACAAAAATAAAAAGAACACACCAGATTTATAGTGTTCGGTCAAACCTTGACCTACGTCACTCCCCGGAGCACCCTCCGAGTATTGCACTAATACCACAAAGTGACTCTCCTTTTGCCCCCACAGCAAGGCGGAGAAAGCCTGTACAAAATCACTTTCACCTTCCCCGGTGCAGCAGAGTAGCCGGGTTCTTTGACCCCAAAGAGATCTTCTTCTCGCCAAAACTTCCCTCAAGATGACCCTTGAATCTGATGGTACTGAAGTGCAAGTTCGCCCAGAGCAACCGTGTGAATATCCCCTTCACACTCCCTTGAAATCCATTCAAGGATCTTCTCCCTCTCAAAACTCCACCTTTCCTCTTCTCCTTTCAAGTTCTCTCTTCTAGTTTTCTCCCAAAGAACGAAGACACAATGGCTGTCAAAGATACACTTTGTCATCCTTTTACACTCTCCAAGTGTCGGCAGAGAACCGGACCAATGTTGTTGAACTTCACTTGAGAGCCTTCAAAGGAGATGAGAAGAAACAAAGAGATCTTCTTCTTCAAGTAACCTTGTGAATCCGGGATGAAAAATTTCATCCGGTACGAACAGTTATATCAAATCGGTGGTTCGAAAACTGCAGAATATTGCTAAAACTGCCATAGTCGTTCCCATCGTCCTGGACGAATTGGACTTCGCTGGACAAAATTTTTACAGTGAGAAACTCTCCTGGGACGAAAAATGATTTCGTCCGGACGATCATTCCTTAGAAAAATTTTCCAGTTCAGTTCCTGTTCGTTCCATAACTCTTACAAGCAGATAACTGATCTGATCGTCCTGTAAAACAGCAACAATGTTCGTTCCCGGATCACAGATCGATCCAGTACAAAAACTTTTCAAAAAGATACTCGTTTAAGTGTGTGTTAAATTTATTCACTCAATTACAATCACTCCCTCTCAAATTAATTCAAATAAAAGTACAAGCTTCAAATTCACAAAAGTATCTCATGCTGAATCTGATTTTGAAGTCTTTCGTAGTCTAGGGTTCGATTTTCCTGAAATTTTATACACACAGGAGCAGAAAAACAATCTTCCAGAAAATGTTAGGAGATAACAACACATAAAACAATAATATTTTGAATCATCAAAACTATACAAGTTGCAAGAATGTAAACAGCAAATAGCAACTTTCCTAACAATCTCCCCTTTTGATAATGGCAAAATAATTATTGTTTGTATAATTTCAAATTCTAAGATCTCCTAAACTCCCCCTGAATTAATGAACATATGAAAATAAGGAAGGCATCAAAATTATTTTTGTTTAAAAATTTTTAGAAATACAAAACAAAACTAAAAACAATCACACAACGATACAAATACACAAGACACAACAACAAATTCATACATTAGCATTTAATTCAACATAAATTTATTCTACTCTACTCCATTCAGAAAAAGGGTATCAGTTTTATTCCATCATAATACGTGACGGTATAGAATAATCATTTTGAATCATATGCCACATTCGATAATCTATTGATTGCAAGAAAGTAGACATTCGAATTTTCCAAAAATTCAAAGAAAATATTTTCAAATAAAGGTGGTCTAACAATTGAATATCCTTCTAATACTTTATGGTTTCTAAAATTAGCCATACTCATTTTTTCAAAAATTAATCTAAACTTATGATTTTGAAACCTTGCTCTGATACCACTTGTTGGAAATCGTTCAATATGAATTAGGATGTTAAGCCTAATTAAATGTCCCAAGGCT